>NC_045445.1:116811589-116838683 GCF_002776525.5 Piliocolobus tephrosceles
TGTGTGTGTGTGTGTGTGTGTGTGTGTGTGTGTGTGTGTGTGTGTGTGTGTGTTTAAGCCATTAGATTTATCTTTAAGGAAGCATTATCTTTAAGGAAAGTTTGAGTAGGAAGAACAAAATTTAATCAAAAGAAACAGTTCTTGGCCAGAGGAGGTGACTAATGCCGGTTATCCAAACACTTTGGGAGGCTGAGGTAGGAGCATTGCTTGAGGCCAGCAGTTCAAGACCTGCCTAGTCAAGGTAGTGAGACCCCCACCTCTGCAAAAAAAAGAATAAGAAATAGTTCATTATTGCAATTCTTAAGGGAGTTTGTGTTTCCTTTCTGATCATTCACCATGGTAGTAATAGAAAGGAGTGATATCAAATTGATAAATGAGTTCCCTAAGGCTCAACATATACTAAATGCCTGTGCTGAGCTTCCAGGTTTCCAAGTCCCTAGAGCCTCTCTGTCTGAAGATCCTATCACAAAGGATTCTTTGTCTTCATCTAGTACTTTCTTTCTCCTCTATTCTTTCCTCATTTGCAGACACTTGCTGGAGTCTGTCAGTCAAACATAGATGATCCCTGACTTACAATGGTTGGATTTAAGATTTTTTTTTTTTTTTTTTTACTTTATAATGGTGCAAAAATGATACACATTCAGTAGAAACCATACTTCAGGTACCTACACAACCCCTCTGTTTTTCACTTTCAGTACAGTATTCAATAAATTACATGAGCTATTCAATGCTTTACTGTAAAATAGGCTTTGTGTTAGATGATTTTGCCCAACTGTAGGCTAACATAAGTGTTCTGAGTAAATTTAAGGTAGGTTAGGCTAAGCTATGATGTTAAGTAGATTAGGTATATTAAATGCATTTTTGACTTACAATATTTTCAACTTATGATGAGTTTATTGGTATATAACCTCATTGTAAGTTGAAGAGCATCTGTATCTGGGTTGGAGCAGAAGTATTACTAGTAATGCTTCCATGTGTCAACTGTTTGCTTAATTGGTATGCTACCACACATGTCTTGAGCTTGTTCATCCCATGGCTTGCCATTGTGTTGGAAGGGAAGGTGTTACAACATTGCCATTAATAACATTTCTAAATGGGGCCAAAAACAATATTTTCTTTATCTGCTAGATCTTTTTGTTTCCTTCTTTATCTGTATATGTGGACTCTTCCCAAAATTTAGCACGCATGTTTTATGATTCTCAACATAACATTTATGGTCCTTACCATTAATCTCATATTAGAAAATAAATCGTGATGAAAGTGAAATGTAGACCAAGCCAGGGCAGTTATGAGGACTAAATTGTCAGTATAAAACTTTTATAATTAATATTTTCGTGAATTGATACAACTTGCTTCAGAGAGCTGAACTCAGGAAAAAGAGAAGTATTCTAACCTGAAAATGTATTTTTAAAAGCACATAATTTAAGGTAGGGGGCAAGTGGATTTGGCCATATTTGGGGCTTTCTTCACCAATTCGGATACGATAATGACTAAATTTGTATCCTAGATTTAAATTTGCTAGATGGAAAAGAAACACAAAAATATAAACCCCGTCTATGCAAACATAACCATTAACATTCTTATGCAGGATTTTGGGGTGGGGGGGAGGGATTTTGTTATGTTTTAACATAGCATGTTAATTTTTAAGATAAAATGGAAATATTATTGTGCTTTTGTTAATTTTTATGTTAAAAATGACATTTTAGGCACCTAATCCAATTCTCTGAGTTCTTTCACTAAATAATTTTGCCTAATATTTGATTAAATTCATTTTTACTAAAGATCAATGGAATTTCTTTCAGTTTGAAAAGTTGAAAAAATGAGTTGACACATTGATTCAAAGAAAAAGTTATGAAATTTGAGAAGAAAAATTATTGAACCAATTTTATTTAAAATACATATAGATATTATGTGTATCTGCCTTCATTTTCAGGATACTGAATGTCAACATTAAATGTGGAAATATTCTAAAATTGGAAATCAGACTGCACTTGGTTCAAAGAACCCCCCTTTTTTTTTAGAAAAGCCTTTTAAAATAATGATTGAAATCCAGTCAATCCTTACCCTCACACATAATCCTCATGCATGATCTTTGTTTTTTCCTCTCTCTCCTCTAAATGTCCTTTACAAAGATGAGAAATGTTCTTCCCAACACAAAATTCCTTTGATTATATATTAGAAAGAATTGACACTTTGCAGCAAGGTTTAGGAAAAGCTAACGTAAGTAGAGCTTCTGTGACAACTGTTTTACCAAAATATACTGGATTTACTGCTGATAAATAATGGATTTTTTTTTTTTACTATTTACATTTGCTCCTCATTGAAACTTGTAAATGACTTTATTAGTCTTAGGTAACACATTTCATTTTGCCTTGGATAAAGACGCTTCTTCTGTAAAGTGTTCATTTATAGCATTGAGAATCTTGAAATATAACCGGTGTCATCAAAGGGTAGGAAGGTAGAGGCACAGAGAAGTGATTAATCACCTTTCCCCCCAATGAATGATCTACTGTCAAGTTCAATAATCACATAGGAGGCTTGTGGGTGATGCAAATTGGAGATTTGCATAGGTTGAGGGTACAATATTAGAAAACACTGTAGTTTTATTTTTGCTTTATGACTAAAAGGCACTGGCTCTGTTATCTTGTTTGTTCACCGAACTAGAAAACAACAGCTAAAAAGCAATGTAACAAATTTCTTGTAACCTTCTTAGCCCATCCACTGCTGTCGCATGACTCTCACAAGTCAGAAATAAAGAACCACTTCTCTACAGAAAGTCATCAATTCATTTGAGGGCCATAGATAAGTAAAGAATAACTTAGCTTGAGACATTCGAATCACTTGCTTTTTAGGTAAGTATTTCGGCTTTTAAAATGACACAAATCTGACCAAAATGTTATTCAGTTTTATGGGAACGGGATTCTTTTCTAGATAATCTTAGGAACGATCTTAACTCATATAGTTTTTGTTCAGGGAGTAGATCTAATTTGTTAGAAGTGCTGCCATGGGATCTCATCCTACTCAACAGGAGTGCATTCTTCTTATCCAATATCCACTAAAACTTACTCCTTCTCCCATGAAAAGAGTTACCGGTGGAAAACTCAGAGAAAATATGGGAAGGAGATAGGTGATGTTATATAAGGAGATTAGAAAGCATTTTTTAACATTTAAAAAATGAGGAGATGAATTTAAAAATTTGCAAACCCATAAGTTTGATGTTGATGAGCAACAAAATCCTGGAAAATGACATTGTACTGATTATTAATGACTACATAGGATAACATGCTGCTGGGAATCAGCATGATACTCTCAAAATTTGCCATGTCACCTGCACCTCATTTTCATTTTTGTTATGTCTACTTGAGGGTTAGATGAGAAGACTGTTATAGACAGCATAACTTATGATTTTACAGCACATTTTTCAAGTTCTCTTTTGAGAATATTGGGTACAAGATAAAGAACAGTGGGGCTGGGTAATAGGCTGAATTTGAAGCTGATTAAATAATGACATCTAAAGAATGTCAATTAATAGATCTAGATCAACACAAAATAGAGTCTCTGCCCTTGGTCTGTATTTAAGATATCCGTGCCTTTGCACATGGCTGTTTCTTGTTCAGTCATCTCTTAAGCTCAACTCAGCCCTCTGTCTGAAGACCTCATTTGGCCAGTTTTGCCCATTCATTACTACTTCTGTTAACTCTCTTTTGTTATTTTTTTCCTGTTTTATTCTGAGAATGGATTGAGCTAGATATGTGGAAGTTATGGGAAAGCAAATTTTAACTAAATATTAAAGAAACTTTAGTAATCGAGCTCTCCAAAAAATAAAATCCACCACTTTGAAAAGCTTAAACTCCCTGTACAGTAGATATTCAAGACTGAAATGACTGTCTCACTCCTAAAGGCAATTTCTGTATTGGATGAGAGGATATAATTCATTAACCTTTAAGGTCACTTGTGAATCTAATGTTTTGATATTTTCAGAATTAATCAGAAGGGAACTGACAGCATGACCTGGATCTGTCCTATATTTATATAAACATCCTGTGTAATGCACCTCATTCTTTGTCCAACTGTATACACTTTTGAATGTTAAATTTGATTTTAGGGCAAACACTTTTTTTAAAAAAATAAAAATCAACTTTATTAAATAATAATTTACACACAATAAACTGCCTCCATTTAAAGTGATTCAGTGATTTTTGGCAGATGTGTACTTGTGAAAGCACCACTGCAGTCAAATTACAGAACATTCTTACTTCCCCAAAAGCCTCCTTGTGCCCCTTTGCAGGTCATTTTTCCTTTCACCCCTGATTCTAGGCAACCACTGATCATCTTTCTCTCATATGTATTACTTTGCATTTTCGAGAATTTTCTATAAATAGAATCATACAGTATTTTTGTGTGTATCTGGTTTCTTACATTCAGCATAATGATTTTGTTTCTAGCTTGAGGATATTATGAATAAAACTGCTAAAAATTGTATACTTGTTTTTCTAAATACCCTTTTAAGAATCTTAACTTTTAAGAAGCATATTACTAAAATAACTTCCCAGGTTATATGTGTATTTGTTCATTCTATTCATTTCAGCGTTATCTTAATAACGAGCAACTGGAGGACATGCACCAAGGATAAATTGACTGGGTGTTTACTGAATTCTGTGAGAAAGTCCTAGTTTTTAACATTCTTTCTTGGGAGCAGATGTGTAACAGCTACTTTTGCTGCATGACAAACCAATCCCGAAACTTACTGGCTTAACACAGAGGTCAGCAAACATTTTCTATAAAGGGCAACATAGTAAACACTATAGGCTTTGTGGAGCACTTTGCGTCTTTGTTACTTATTCTTTTTCTTTTTACAACTCTAAAAATATAGTCATACTTAGCTGAGGGGCTGTACAGAAGCAGGCCATAGAACAAATTTGAGCAATAGCTCATAGACTCTATAACACAATGGCCATTTACTTAGCTGTTTGATGGGTGGACTGGGCCATTTGTGTGGTGTGATCAGTTGTACTACTCTTTGCCAGGCATGTTTCTGCATCTGTAGTCAGCTGGTCGCTGGATAAGCTATCTTGACCTGACTCATATATCTGATGGTTGGGAGGCTGTCATCTAGGAATAGATGCATCTAGGTCTGTGGGTATCTCATCATCGAACATGCTAGTTCAGGCTAGTTCACATGGAAACTTCTCAGGTTTCTGCTTGTGTCATGTTTGGTAGTGTCCATTAGCCGAAGCAAGTCATGTTATAGGGCCATCCCAGATGTAAGGAGTGGGGAAAGACTCCACCTGTTGGTGGGAAGAGATACAAAGGCACACTGCAAGAGCCGGACACCAAGGAGAGGGCTAGAACTTTTGGCCATTTTGCAAGGTATCACAAAATATTCAAGAAAAGTTACAGGAAGGTTCCTCTGTGGACTAAATTCTTTTCTGAATTTAGATGTAGGTAAAATGGGGTATGCTGTTAAAATTCATGCTTTGTGAGTAATCATTGCTAGGCTAAACTGTCTGTGGTTTCACAGTCAATGGTAGACATACAGCATCCGTAATCTAGTGCTTTTAAAATATAAGAAATACTAATTACAAATGTAGTTAGTTAATCACTTATTACTACTGGGAATTTAATGAAAGCTGCTGTGATTAAATACTGAAAAAAGAAAGATTGTGTCTTTCTGGTAACGTTCAAAGCTCGTCACTCTTTTGAAAGGAATTTTATTCTTAAAGCTGTTATTTTTACTCAGAATATGCTTAATATCCCCACGGCTGTAGAATGGCTAAAATGTTCCTACAATTATATGAGAATACTTTTAAAAATCATGATAATTATCAGTCTTCATGGACACTTCCTCAGATAAATTTCCCCAAGCACTTAATAGGATGAATTTATATGCATTAAATAGAATGGGGACCATCCAGCCCTAAAATGTCACCATTCTGTCAGGCACACACTTGCCAATTTATTGGCCTGGACCTGAGCACACTACCAAAGGCTTTGAATTAGGTCTCACTGCAAGATGGAAGCAGAAGGGCATTTCTTAGTTTACGTTTTGAAGTGTTTTGCTCAGACAGGCAACGTGCAGTTGTGTGTACAGTAGTGTGAGCTACCTGTTACTCCCCTTAACAATACTTTTAGCAGCAATGTTTTTCCTTCTGCAATGTGACAATATCACCATGCCATTTGGAAGAAAACAAAAAGGCTGAGTGATTCCTGGTATACTCCCAAACAGCCACCCAAACGAACAGCTGGCAGAGAAGACACCCCCTAAAACTTGGAGCAGATTCTCAGCCCCTGCAGCATCTCATGTGGTTAGAACTTCAGACTTGATGAACGCCTCCCCAGCCTGCTCCCCCTCCTGAATCTTTTAATCCTCCTCCAGTCTCTTGCAACGCTCCAGCCTTTACCAGGGAATAAGACTGCAAACTGTCTTCTGTTAACTTCTTTCCAAATCCTCGTCTAGAGAAATTATAATGATGCATGATTGTCAAGTGGGCATATATAGTTCATCCATGCAGTAAAGCCTGTAGCTTTCATCTTTTTTGCCAATCCACTATAAAAATTACATTTTATATGTCATCCTGATATACACACACACACACGTATCTATACCTGTAAATCTTTTTCTGTCTATTCATGCTTGTATGATTGAAAGAAAAGTTTCACAAAACATTACTTACCCTTACCAAATAATACACTTTCATATTTTCTCTTTTTTAAAATTTCAACTTTCATTTCAGATACAGGAGGTACATGTGCAAGTTTGTTACATGGGAATATTGCATGATGCTAAGATTTGGGGCTCGTGACTTGTCACCTAGATTGTGAGCATAGTACCCAATAGGTAGTTTTATAACCCACTCTCCCCATTCCAGCCTCTACACTGTCATATTTTCCATTCTTTTCTGTTTCCATTCTTTTCTGAATGGAAAAGATCTGGTAATGATCTACTATATAGATTTCATGATGTACTAACGGTTCATGACCTGCAGTTTGAAAAACACGGTACCTAGTTTTATCTCCACCTCAGTCCAGGCCATCAAAAGCTGCATTCTTATATAGAGCACTTTGCCCTGGCCCCCATAAGATTGCCTGAACTCAGGTGTACCTCGGCATCATATTCTTGGCTCATGTCGAGGGGCACTGAAAACTGCTGAAGGGATTTTTCTGAAAGTCGACACCATGCAGTGTCTGCCATCTTAGATCCCATGCAGATCTGTTTATTCAATCTAAGTAATTCCAAACTTGGATTTTCCTTTGTTTCACTTACACTCTTTCCTCCTTATCAATAATCCAAATAATAAAATCGATCCTATTTCCTTTTATATTTTTTCTTTTGCTTTGGCGTCTACAAAGGCCACAACCAAATTATACCCACCTTCTTTTTTTTTTTTTTTTTTTGAGACGGAATCTCGCTCTGTCGCCCAGGCTGGAATGCAGTGGCGCGATCTCGGCTCACTGCAAGCTTCGCCTCCCAAGTTCACGCCATTCTCCTGCCTCAGCCTCCCGAGTAGCTGGGACTACAGGCGCCCGCCACCGCGCCCAGCTAATTTTTTGTACTTTTAGTAGAGATGGGATTTTACCGTGTTAGCCAGGATGGTCTCAATCTCCTGACCTCGTGATCTGCCCGCCTCGGCTTCCCAAAGTGCTGGGATTACAGGCATGAGCCACCACACCCAGTCACCCACCTTCTAAAATACTTTTTTACTGAAATATATTAGGCATATAGAAAACAAGGGAGATGCTGGTTAAAGGATACAAAACTTTAGTTAGGAGGAGTAAGTTCAAGAGCTCTATTGTACCCCATGGTGACTATAGGTAATGAAAATATATTCTTCAAAATTGCTAAAAGAGTAGACTTAAGTATTATCACCACAAGAAATGATAAGTATATGAGGTAATGCATATGTTACTTAGCTTGGTTTAGCCATTCCACAGTGTATATATATTTCAAAACATGTTATACATGATAAAGATATACAATTTTTATTTGTCAATTGTTTTAAAAATTAGAAAAAAATGGTTTAAACTTAAATGTACAGTTCAGAGAATTTTCACAATCTGAACACACACATTTAACCAGCATCCAAATCAAGAAACAGAATGTTACCAGCCTTTAGAAGACCCTTTGTGTGCCCTTCTGATAGTTATCTATTCTCCAAGGGAAACCAAAATCTTGATTTTGAACACCATTAAATATTCTAGCCTGTTTTTGTCCTTTATATAAATGAAATTGCACAGCATGTTCTCTTTTGTGTCTGACTTCTGTAAACCTGGATTCATCCATACTGTTGCATGAAGTTGTGGATTGTTCATTCTAATTGGTATATAATATCCCCTTGTGTCAATATCCTGCAATATATTATATATTCTACTGTTGATGGGCATTTAGTAGAAAAAATTATGTTATAAACATTCTAAGACATGCCATTTGATGAATATATGTATGCATTCCTTTGAGGACTATATCAAGGGGTAGAATTTCTGGGTTATAGGATATGTATGTGTTCAGCTTCTGTACATTCTGCCAAACAGTTTTCCAATGTGATTGTACCAGTTTGCACTCCTACTAACAGAACATGAGAGTTCTAGGTGCTCCACATCCTTTCTAACGCTGTATTATTTGTCTTTCTCATTCTGGTGGGTATGCATAGCACAATTTTAATATCCACATCAAGCACTGTGATCTTCAAATCTGTGTTCTGGCCAGGCATGGTGGCTCACACCTGTAATCCCTACACTTTGGGAGGCCGAGGCGGGCTGATCACTAGAGGTCAGGAGTTCGAGACCAGCCTGGCCAACATGGCGAAACCCTGGCCCCAACTAAAAATACAAAAAATTAGCTGAGCATGGTGGCAGGCACCTGTAATCCCCGCTACTTGAGAGGCTGAGGCACGAGAATTGCTTGAAGCTGGGAGGCGGAGGTTGCAGTGAGCTGAGATCTTGCCACTGCACTCCAGCCTGGGTGACAGAGTGAGGCTCCGTCTCAAAACAAAAAACAACAACCAAAAAAACCCCATATCTGTGTTCTAAATTTTCCTCTCTTCTTAAAGTTTTATGCTATTTATATTTCCTCAATGCTGGGTTTTATCTATTAATTTTTAAGAGTTCTACATTGTTATAAGTTGCCCTAAAGCCTTTACAGAACAATGCACGGTATAAATATGTACATAGTATATACACAAATATGAATCCATGAATGCACAGCTAATAGTGCCATTATCAAAAATCCTACACTTTTCCTTTTCCTCTAGCCCTCACGTTCAATTGGCTCAAAAGTCGCATTGATTGTATTCTATAACCTGTCATGAATTCAGCCTCTTCACAAATTCCCAGTCCTCGTTTCTTAGTTCAGGCTTTCATCCACTCTTAACTAGGCTGTTGTCATCGTCTACTTGGCATACATTTCCATTCTGATCCCTCTCCTCTTTTCCACCCCTGTTTCTTCCCACCTCAAATTTAATTCTATTTTAAAAAGAAAGATATTCAAAAGTACAGGTGGTGCCAATTTTTTCTTCTCTGTCCATCATATGCAAAGAGGCTTCCAATTCTTTGTCGACCTGTTTCTAAGGGATAAGAGTAGGTCAAGCTGTGAGGACTTCAATTCCCATGTGAAGGTCTTATTAATATTAACTCAAGAATGTGATTTGATGTCCTAATGGGGAAAGTAGTATTTTCTGCCAGTTAGCCTTCCCATGATATCAAATCCAATATTGGCCCAATACATTTTTGAGTTCCTAAAAAGCATAAACTGATGTCATAACACAGCTGTATGTTAACGTAAAAATTCTGTACCTTAGTAAATTATTAATAGGAGCTATGAGCTCCCAGAGTCAATGTAAGAAACTTGTTTCAACTCTTCATATTCTAGCAAAAAGAAAACACACACACAAAACCTGACTTAAGAACTAACTAGGCGATTAAAGCCTACTTAGTTTTTAATTGAAGTGCATGTTCTCTAATCCCAAGAGGTCAAACTAATCACCTTTCCCTTTTTGCTGCTGTTTTTCCCTCTATTTCTGTAATTATTATAATCTGTCTGATATTGTGTTTAGCTATATATGGGTCTATCTTCCCTCATTAGATCATAAGCTCCTTAAGGAAAAGGCCATATTTCCTTGGGATCCCACTAGTAAAAAAAAAAAAAAAAAAAAAACTGGATTACAATGTTGAAATTTTTATATATTTCCATGTCAATCTCCAAACACTCCCCAGTTTTTACCAACCATAAAGAAAAAATGAGAAGAGTTTAAATGATAAGCAAAGACATATGTAAGTGTTCCATAAATACACTATGTTTGGAGCTATTTAAAGAACTTAATATAGGATAATATTTAATAGAGAAACTTAGTCTAGATAGAGCACATAAAAAACATTTCTTGGAAATTTGTGGATAAATAAAAGTGCCTTGCATCTGTATTTTCCTTTCGTCTTCAAAATATGCCTTGACAAAAGAAAGCCAGAGCTGGAGTACAAGATTCAGACACTGGGAGATCATTAATTGGTTACACTGGATTTTATCTTATTTCCCCTTTTATGGATCCCTGTCTTTGTGTGGAATTCCTACATGCTAGCTGCTCAAGGCTTGCCACCAGGAGACTTTCTCCATCAAGCTAGGGGATATGTCTCCCTCACTGTCCCCCACCAAATCAAGATTCACTTGCTCTCTGACTACTCCAGGTTTCTGCTGTCTGCTAATATGAACATGGATATACCTTTTAGCATGCGTGAATACTATTCATATTTTAATCTCAGCCCCACTGAATGATAGCAAATGCTGTGAATTTTATGCCTATCTTAGGTTATAGCTAGTGCTTTATCTTGCAAAAAAAAAAAAAAAAATCTTACTTTTCTTACTTGCTTCCTTCTTAAATGTAAAAAGCGAAGAGGAAAGGTGCCTTTTGTAAACTGCTAAAGAGCAGTTTACTAAAGAGCAGTTTACTAAAACTCAGACCTCTCATTTTCCTTCACACGACAATCTAAAATGCAATGTTAAAGTGAATTTATTTTGTTCTGTATACCTAACTATTCCTGAACATACTGAGTTCTCTTTTAAGAAATCATACCTGCCTGACAGGCTGCTTTGCATGAACACAGCATTCCCCAGCCTTCAAATTACTGTCAGAGTCATTACGTCATTTTGACCCACAATATGGCAGTATTATCCTCATTCTATAGATGAATTAACAAAAGCTTCCAAGTGGTTAAGTGACTTGCTGGTAAAGGGTTAAGTGACCCGCCTCTAAAGGGTAGAATTGGTCTGGACACTGCCCCTCTATCTTCATGCCTTTGCTGTAATACACAGCTACGCTTGCTGAAGATTAAGGAAGCTGCTTTTGATAGAGTGTGATTCTTGTAGATATTCATCTCAGGAAAAAAGAAAAAACCGCTGGTGTCTTCATCTGTAGCATTTGATTATTACATTTTCCTTATCTGTTTCGACTTAGGATGACTTCCTTGTTCTCTTAATTGACTGGTAATTCCTTTGTTTACTTTTTTCCAAATCTCAAGAAGCAAGTCTACAGTATTAACAATGGTTACATTAACATTTAACATTTTTTTATGAAATTTGAGTATTTCAGAAAGGGGTAATTTAGGCAGGCATGTATGTAGAACTTTGCATTTTAATTAAAAAGACTCAAAATGAAATGAACCTCTGACAGTAACAGATGACTACTTCTAAAAGCTGCATTACTACTTGATATATGCTCAGTATTTTCTTGTGGATAAGTGCTACAACTTGTTTCAAGAAAAGTGACAGGACTAAAACAATTAAAAAAGACAAAGCTGCTCTTTTTTTAATCATATGCTCATAAATAAAACTAGGTTGCGAATTGTTTCCAGAGAAGCAATTGACAAAGTATAAGTAAATCACTCTAAGAACTAAAGCTGCCTTGATTTTTTTTAATGTTTAACCAAACCTCTATCTTTGTCCAATGATGAATTTTCTTTGACAAATAAATATTTACAAAGTATGAAATATAGACTTCGTGCCTTTCCTAAGGCCAAAGCATACTGTTTAACCTAAAATTTAATATATTTTTCTCACCTCAAATACACCAAAATAAGAACATAACTAAAAAGTAATTCTCTCTTGTAGTAGACTGTCCATTAATATTTTGTGAGATGATATTGGGATTGTGAGTTTCAGGTAGAAAGAAAAACTGTAATTTCTAGATTGATCAGAAAATCTGAGACTATTTATGGATTTGAAGAAAACAATAAAGTCTGATAAAATAGAATTTTCTGTAACCTCCCTTATGGAGTCAAGAAGGAGGAATCTTTCAACATTCTCCCATTTTGCAATGAAAATTCTTCATGCAGTAAATAGTTTGATTGGGTAGATCAAAGGGTTAATTTACTGCTGCTTGGAGGAGAGACCCAGACTTCACCAATTAAAAAAAAAAAAAAAAAAAAAAAATGCGATGTGTAGGAGGTAGATGCGAAGGTAGAAAGAGGCCTCAGAATGAATTCACTAATTGGGGTTTTCACCTGCTGTGAGTCTAATCGAATACAAAGCCTTATTTGTAGCTGAAGAGGAAGAGAGATTATGCAGAGTGTAAGAATTTCTGCCTAGTTTTGAAATTCCTCTTATTTGGCACAATCGGTGGGGAGAGGCAGACAAATAGTTACAAGTTTGAGCTGTTGTTAAGGTAGACCAGGAATGCTGTAGTCAGATAAACTTGAACCACCTTAACCAGTGATCCATTTTTAGCAGGAGGTGGTGTGGGTCATATACATGGGTTATCGCTATAGCTGGCAGGCTAATAGGTACTCCAAATTCTTTCCCATGAAGCAACAGTCAGCCTGTGAGGTTAATGAAGTATGGCTTTATTTTAGTGAAGATGCTAACATTCACATCTTTTTAGATTTCGGCTTGATATAGGTGGCTCTGTGAAGCTTTGAGAAATCTTATTAAAAGAAAACTGCGTGAGAGTGAAGCAGAGCTCGACATTATCTGGAACCTGTCTGGTGAAATCTCTGGTTTAGATGGCAGCTGGCTCAGAGAGAACTTTCCTCAGCCTGGCTTACTCTGCCTCCCTAAAGAGACAGGGCCCGGAAAAATCGGCTTTTGTGTGGGTGTGAAGTGCTCTGTGTCTGAAGGTAGAGGCCTCTTCGTTTGCTGGTTAATGTGAACTGGCTGGATGTTCTTACATCCAGAAGATGTTGGTTTCAGATTGATCTGGGGGGATTATTATATATATTTCAATTAGTATGCTATGGTATTTGCCCCAACCAGCAATGATTCACCATAAGCCAACCCATTTGTTAGATGTCTGAATCACTGTTCATGGTTAGTACTTGTGCTATGCAAAGAGGAACATGGAATTCTTACATCTTTATTGTACACCCAAATGTTGACATTTTACTATAGAATATGTATTCTACTCAATTGAAGTGATACCTATACTCTAAATGAATTTTTATAAAGTGATGCAGGTTATACTTAAACTTAGGGAGCACAAGGCAATGTAGACAGAGATTCTTAGAGCTAGAGAGAAGCTGAACCCTAGGAGTTGGTGAAGTCTCTCGGGACCATCCCTCCAGGCAAGTACCCAGTTCAAACCATTCCTTGTCTGTGTCCTTTCCTATGCTACTCCTCATTTTTACACAGCTAACATCAGACCAACATTGAAACCACATGCAACCCAGAAAGGAAAAAGATGTGTTTGTGGAAGGTAGGAACAGCCTAGCTTCAGCTGTTGGCCCCTCACACCCTCCACTAGATGGGCTCATTTGAACCCAAGACCCTTCCAACAGTACACTGCAAATCCATAGCTCCAATTCACACATCTTCCCTCTGAGCTCCAGACTCAAATGTCCAACCGTCTCTTGGATACCTGCACTTTTGCATCACCACCTCCAATTCATTATGTTCAAGACTGGATTCATCATCTCTTTCCTAACCCTCTTCTGCCCCCTCCTCCTGAAATTCCTAGCTTGGAGAATGCTACTCATCCAATCTTGGTTGTCACTCAAGGACAACGGTCCTTAACCTTCACTGCATATTAGAATCACTCGGAGAGTCTTAGAAATCCTAATGTCCAAGACCAATTAAATTAGAATCTCATGGTGGTGAGACCCAAACATCTAAATTTATTAACAACCTCTGAGTGATTCCAAAGGGCGGTCAAGCTTGAGGACTATTGCTTTACTTCTTCCTTCTCTTCCATTCATACATCCAGTCAGTCAAGACTCTTGTAGTTGGAACATTATTGTAACATTTCTCCACCTCCTCTGCCACTGCCATAATTCAGATCCTCCTCATACTGCAATCTCCTTGTACTTGAGGTCTGAATTCCAGACTCTGTCTTCTGATCAAGTCCCCACACCATTGCCTGAGTGATTTTTCTAAAAGACAAACCTGGCAGAGCCACACTCATGCTTTAATTCTTTCTTCCTTAAAAAGCTCCCTCATACCTTTCAGGATACAAGTCAAACTCCAGATTGTCACACTAAGCCCTTTCCAGTTTGCCCATTTCTCTTTTCTAACCCTTATCTTGACGTTCTCTCCAAAAGATCAAGCAGACCATTGAAGCTCTTGTAAAGAACAAGCGGGTTGCATCCTTTTTACCCTCACACCTGCTGTTGTCACCATTCATAATCGTTGATTTGCCTTTACCCTCAAAAGCCGGAAACTCTTTGTGGGCCTGCAGTGGAGGCTTTTATGAATATTTATCCAATGACTGAGTCTCGTCTGCTTTTTAGCCCCAGCGTGGGGGGCTCTGACTTTCTCCTCTATCGGTAGTCCCCACTCAGCATCCAGTCTGTTGCCCCAGAGGGTGGCTTTGGCTGGATGGGTCTCAGTTTGGTCAGGGTCCTGGGAGAAACAGATGGTACATTCAAATGCAACACTTGAAGAGAGTATAATGAAAAGGCTATTTACAAGGCTCTAGGCAGGCTAGGAGAAAACAAAACAAAACAAGGAATGGTAAACATTTGCCCAAAGGGGTAAAGGGAGGAATGGTTTGCGTAACCAGTGGAATGCTGTTGCTGTGGGAAAGGACTGGCCAACAAGACTCGAGCTGCAGGTCAAGGAACTCAGCAGCTCCTAGGCCCGAGATCAGTAGGAGGGAACCTGAAGAATAAATACCCAAACATCACTCTCCTCCTGTCCTTTCCTCTCCTTCTATAGGCCTTTCATCACTGCCTCCCAATTGGCTGAAAGCAAAAGGTAGCCAAATGGCAGGAAAGCCTGATTGATGTCCCCACAGAGGTCCAACCTCCTGGCGCACAGAGCAGAATGGAGAAGGACAACAATAGAGATGGAGGGGATAATGGGGAAGTATCCTGCACAGTCCCTTAGGTCAGAGATGCGCTTATTTTCTAAAGATACTCTCAAAGTTTAAGTGGTTCAAAGCCCAGAGTTTGGGCTATGGGAAAATTGACTGGGTCGCCTTCTTTGACCTCATCCCATTTCATTTCTTCTTTATCTCTATTTCTAGCAAATTTACTCTTCTCTGCTCTGAGCCATCAGCGACATTGTCTATGAGCACACTAGAAAAAACACAGACCTTTCCCACAGGAAAAGAAGCCATGTCTCCTCATGGCAGCCTAGGAGAATAGCTAAGCGCGTGAGTCTTGGAGCTGGACTCCCCGGTTCCAATCCTTGCACCATTCTAGACAGTGGTACTGGGAACGAGCAGGTCATGGCTGATTCTGAAGTCAAAATTTTAGCTGAAGTTTGTTCTGGTAGCAGAGCTGCAGGCTCTTTTCATGTCCGTGGTTCATATCAAAACAGTAATAATAATAATAATTAGAAGAAGGAGGAGAAGAAGAAACATCTACTATAAATGAGCAATTAATATATTATCATACATGGCATCACTACATAATTTACATATGACACGAAGGTATATCAGTTATGTTCTTTTCCAAATGCTTTCCTCTAATAAGCAAAATTCATAATCTGACTGCAATTGACAACAAAATAGTCTCTGTGAGGCCCGTGTCATTTCTTAATAATACTTTCAGTATTTAATTATAATATGACATCAAGATTTGGGAACAAGTCTTCAAGTGCCTATAACTCCAGTCTAAAAAAGAACTTAAAGATGTATTTTTGCGGATTGCCATCTGTCAATTTTTTTAAAAAAGTCTGAATAGTGATTTCTTATTCCATTCTTTTTTCTTGTCAACAGATTATTCTTAGTAGTTTTCTAATTGGACACTGAGAAAAGAGACTTAAGCGTTTATAGAGAAGCATGTCAGAACTCCTGAATTTTGAGCAGGTAATTTAAAAGTGTAAAATAAACAAACAAAAAACAGGAAAGAAAGAGTGACAAATGTCTTACTATCCAGGTGTTACAAATCCTTAGTTTATCGATTTGTAATATTTACAAATGTCCATGCTCTGAGGCTTGTGTCTTTTAGTTGAAATAAACATAAACAATAGTTAAGTGATTTGCCACACTGACACAGAGATTGCTGTCTCTGATTTACTGCAAAGGGCACCACTTCCTCATTACAGGACACTAATCCCTCTTCCCCAAAGATAAGAGCAGACCTAGAATATACTCTTAGACCAAGGGACAACTTCAGCCAAAGCAAATCTTAGTGTGCCCCCCTCAGACGGTAATAGCAGCTGCCTCCACAACTCACTAGCTAAAAATTGCTAAAGGGCAACACTAAGAAATCTCAGTGTATGAGCCAGAATGCCAGAAGAAGTGCCATGTTTGCTTAAAAATAGCAATACCGATCATACTTACATGCATATATCTTTAATGATAACATTTACCTTTTTATTTGGTTTGTTAAAGGTAATAAAGAATCCTGGCATTCCCTTTTGCTTTTGTTCACATACTTTATTTTTGCCTCTTTTGCCATGCTGTAGCATTAGATAAAGCAAAATGGGTGTCCTTCCACCTAAAACATTCTAGGGGAAAAAATGTTGAGCAGAAAAGGATTATTTAAAAAGAAGCCGGACATGGTGGCGTGCACCTGTCATCGCAGGCGCTTGGAGGCTGAAGTGGGAGGATGGCTTGAGCCCAGGAGTTGGGAGATCAGCCTGGGCAACACAGTGAGACCCCCATCCCATAAGAAATAAATTTTTAAAAGGGGACCACATTTAAACTGTAGACTGAAGTGGAATGAATCAATCAGAAAGGAGAGTGGAAAGCAAATGTTTGAAAGAAAATAAAAAGAAAAGCAAGCCAACAAAATAAATGGACAAAGAAGGACAGTGAAAGTATCACTAACGGTTTATCATAAGATACTCTTTGGATGCTAATCTAAGGTATTATGTGAAGTTTGCAGATAATTCTTATGCTAATGAAGGCTTTCTTCTTCTTTTGAATATTTCCAAGCTTGAAATAATTGTGTGTAGTTTAACTTCTATCATCAAATTGCAAACTCTAAAATAGGAATTATTTGAACTGTTCAGGCCCTGTAACTTTTCCAATAAAATATTCTATTGGAAACGAGTTCTTTCTAGATTTTCCTAAAAGAATACTAAAGGACCAAACCGTGCAACACCACTGGTGGTAGTGTCTTAATTTAGAGAGTCCATACCAGTGATTCTCAAACATTAGTATGCTCAGAGTTTCTGGTTCAATAGGTCTGGGCCGGGCCCAGGGAATTTTCATTTCTAAGAAGTTCGCAGGTGATACTGATACTGCTATTCCCAGGGACTACATTTTGAGATCCGCTGCTATGTCACAAATCCAAATACAAAGTCTTTTTAACAATCCCTTTTAGCTTCACGTCCTTATCGCCGGCCACTTTAATCTTCAACTGAGGAGGAAGGGAGAGTGAGAATTACGTATATAATTTTTTTCTTTCATTTTTAAAAAAGAAAACTCCAAGCCCACACTCTTAATTATCTGGGATGAGGTCATTTGCACCTGGGTCATTTATTTAGGCAACAAGTAGTCTTGCTAGAGGCTTTAAGGAGGTGTTAGCAGAGCAGTGTGTGGCTTACAGGTTCCTGGGTCTACCTTAAATCCCCATCCTCTTTCTGTCTGTCTTTCTTTCTTTCTCTTTTCTTTTTCCTTTCCGTTCTGAAAGCCCCAACTGCCCAGTCTCTGGGTGTCCGGGTTCCCAGGTCCCTAGGTGGGGGCGGAGCCCGACACGGCCCCGCCCCGTCTGCCCGCAGCGCCCCCTCCCCGGCCCGCCCGCGCCGGCTCCTCCGCAGTGCTTTCAGCTGTGAGCTTGGGCGGCGGCGGCGCTCCACTTTCGGGGAGCCCGGCGGCTCTGGGAAGCTCACTCCTCCACTCGTACCCACCCTCGACCGCGGAGCCCTTGCAGCCATGAGGGAACAGCTCAAAGGGTAAGTGGATCGAGGCCCCGGCCCCGTCTCATCGCCGCAATCCGTGCACTTGTGGCGCGAGCAGGGGGCAAGCTGAGGCGGTCAAAACTTAGGCGCGGCGATTGGACCCGGGGCGCCGGGCAGCTGGGCGTCTAGGAACCTCTCCCGCGGGTTCCCGCGGCGCGGCTGCAGGTGCGTCCCTGGGGTTTCTCCCCAGGCGCCGGGCTAGTGGGGGAACCTCTTCCCTCGGCTTTGGGACGGGCTGGGAGAGAAAAAGCTGATTTCTCCCCGTCCCCAGAGGGGATAACGCGTTCCTCACGCGGGGATTGGGGCCGGGGGAGCTTTTCGCTCCTTTCCAGTCTGCCAGTGTGGACGTGAGCAAGGCTGGCTGTTCCTAAATCGTCGCTCTTACTCGCCGAAGGAAGGGGCGCACGCGGCGCTACCTTCCATTGCACTGCAAGTGCCAAAAGGTCAACTTTCTGCCTGATTTCTTCCGAGGATTCCAACTGACATTTCCCTCGCTGCATTTTCTACCGTGCTCATTCCGTGCCCCAAGACCTGCAGAAATCAGGAAAGAAAGAAGAACTAAAGCTCAGAAGTCAAGGATTTCAGGGGGGATTTTTGTTTGGGCTTTTTTCCCCGCCCCCCCCCCCCTTTGGGATTGGGTGTGGAGTCATTTCTAGGGTGTTCTCTCGCATTTCTCCAGGTGTCTGTGCTCATCTTCAAGCAAAGTTTGTCGCTCCCAATCCGAGCACGGCCATAAAACGGGCAGAACACTTTGCTGGGTCAAATTTGAAGTTAAGTTTGAAGCTTTAAATTGAAGGGGTTTAGTTGCTTGAGGGAGGCATAATATTATAAGCTGTTTTTACATCATGAAAAAAATCCATCGGATTTAAGTGGTGAACTTTTAAGTGGCGTCTTTAAGTGAAATCTACCTTTTTCCTTGGGCAATAAACTCTTTGGTCCTCTGCTTTATCCCTGTCACCTCTCCTTGTCACCCCCCACCCCCAATCAACCTTTCTTTTTTTGCCTAGATTTTTTATTGTCTTTTACCCAAGCCCCTCTTTGGAGGATACATTTGCTGTTGGAGAAGCGAGAGGAGCAAATGAAGCAACACGGTTGTATGAAAGTCCTCTGACCCTTGTTGAACACCGTGGAATTGGTTTCAGTCATCATTGTTTGATCTCTGATTGGACACGACCCTGAAAAGAAATTGCTTTGGCCAAAGTTGAGGGTGGGTGGGAGTTAAACCTTGAAAAGCAAATAGAACGGAAGACAAGTAACAGCTGGAACAGCCACCGGGGCAATCATCTTTGCCCTGGCTTTAGCCAAACAGTATAAAATGGTAAATATCCCAGGGAACAGTAAATTGGAACTAGAATGGATTTCTGATGCTTATATTGATGCTCACCCCTCCAAACCCCTGCCCCACGGTAGCAGAAACTTTAAAATATATTTTACCATCCACACCCTGCCAGTATTCCAGCAATGCAAGCCAAGTTCAACAATTCAGCATGCAAATGCCAAGGTTCCTCTAGAAAAAGAGTCTGATCCTCAGATTAAAGGGAAATCATTTGTGTGTGTGGATCAATGGGCTCCAGATTATATATGAAGCCAAACTCTAATCCTTTGCAAATCGCAAGAGAACGCTACCTTTTTATATTGCTGCATAGTGATTAGTTTTCTCCCTGGGAAGTAGTGGACAGATAGTTTTTTAAAAAGACAACTGTTCGGAATATTTTCAGTACCAAATAACAATGGTGGCAGCAGAAATCTTATTTTAATTAGGCAACTGCCATTTTCCCAGCCACAGCAGTAGATATTTGTTACTTTTTGTAAGTGTTTAATGTTTGTTTTTAAGAAACTAAAAGCAATTCCAATAAGTCTGATTATTCCAGCACTGACAGCAGGAACAGCTCTGAGGCAGTTATAATAACCTTGCACACTACTTGAAACTAAAGAAGGTGAGAGAAAATTTAAATTGTACGGTAGGAAATTAGGTCAGCCTTGTGCTCAGTAGAGTAATGCTTTAATTTCTTATTATTGACAAGTAGATGTTGCCGGGGTCTTTTGTCATAGTCGATGATTTTATATTTTAATTTGCATCAAGGTCCTATCACAGCCTCAAATAAAAGGGAAAAGGAGAGATTATCATGGTTTGTACAAAGAAGAAGAGGGGAAATCTTCATATACATACTGCTCAGAGAGGCATATCTGATGCCAGGCTTTGGAACCAGCAGGGCCAAAATCAATAACATTTTTTAAAGATGTAAAGAGCGTTCTAAGAATTATTTATGAAGCTGATCTCTGTGTTAATGTCCATACAGACTTGTGATCTATGTTGAACATTATTGTTCTCAGAAAGGCCAAAGATGTACCCGTTAACATGTGAACAGGTTTCAGGATTTCCTTTTTGGTTGTTCATGGTATATGGGGGAGAGCATTTCCGATGTGGAGAGTGAAATGCAGAAAAGAGACAATTACCAGAAACAGTGCCACCCACCCTTCCACTCCCTCCTCCCTAGCACACCATGTTTTTCTGGATTGTCTGCGTATTCCAGGTAAATGTGGACTCTTCTCATGGAGTTATTGAGAATTCTCTACTGTTTTTGAAGGCAGACACAGAGTAAGAAACGAAGCTGTAAAATTGGTATTGATCACAGACAAAAAAATTGGTTTGTCCTTCAACGTACAAGATAGATACGAGTTATGCAGATTTGTGCTATTTCATCTAGTCCATAGTCATAGTTCCTGTCTATTTTGAAGGGTTAAATGTGTCCGAGGAGGGCTCTGGATTCATCACAGGTAGAAAATACTCACACGCTGTGAAGTGAATATTTGGTTCATCATATAGTTACCAAAAAATCTGAAGTTTTTCCGGCTATGTTGCCAAGCATTTTTAGCATTAAATGATTAAAAGACTATTTTTCTCATGTTAAGGATTAGTCACACCTTTTATTTCTTCTTTCCACTTGTGCTCACTTCTTTTGCTTAGAACTGGTTTGCAATTGAAGTGAAACTAAGACTGTAAAGGTGAAATCTAAATCTGTTTTTCTAGTTCTTTTGCATTGCTTAAAGATAAAAGGTTTGTGTGTTGAAGGTGAAAAAGGTTAGCTTCTGGAATTGTTTCAGGAGTTCATTTATCTTTGTTATTCAAGTCCCACAGAATCACAGATAATTGGGAGAATAGTATGTATCAAGGACTAGTATCTTAACTCACAAATGGGCAATGGAATTGGAGGCTTAGAATTTCTTCCTTCTTCCAGTAAAGGAGATTTTCAGTTTTGCCGAGGACTGATGCATTAAAAAAATAATTTCTGAAGCCATTCTCATAATTTTAACCTTCAAAATAAAGTCTTTAAAAAGGTAGAAATGTACGTATGCCAACAGTCACGAGATTTCTTTCGGAGCTGGGGAGCTACAAGAAGCCCTCATTCATTCTATGTGGGATTCTCCTGTAAATTGTATGCACTGTTTCCCTTCCCTTTTAGAATTGTGTTTGGTACAAGTTTATTTCTTGACTATGTTCCTCTAATTTGAAGTCCATTCCAGATGGTGGCTTTTCATGGTGGTTCCCTGTCTCTGTCTGATCGGGCTTATCAGCTCAGCTAAATGTTTTTCTGCAGACCTATAGGAGTTGCTACGGTCCTTACAAATATCCTGGAGATGGGACATTGTTGTTACACAGTGTGACTAGTAAGGGCCTGTGTGAGCCCTTGTACATGTGGGCACACGTGTGTGCTTCCTCTCTTCTCTCTTCCTTTCTCCCTGGTACTTATATCACATCTGGATGACCTTTGGAAATAGAGGCGGCCTGAATGCAGGGTGGTCTCAATTAGAAGGTAACCTTTCCTTGCTCTGCACTTGTGTACGGAATTGGTATACGCTCACTTTCCGAGCTGAGAAATGCCTGAGAACAAGCAACACTTTTTCCATGAAGCTGCAAGCTGCAGCCTCCTTGTGCTGTGCATGTAAAGTACCAGTCCCGCCTACCCCTTCTCCAGATCATAAACTGGTTTGGACATGGGGTTTCCTAAAACCCCTTAAAGCATAGAGACCACATCTCTTGCTCTTCTTGCTCTTTAGGACTTGAATGTCACTCTGTTACATTCCCTCAACTGGTAAGCCCTTGTTATAGTCCTCAAATGTGAATTGTCTCTGTGGAAAAGTCAAACAGAAACAAACATATTTGGAAGACAGTGAAACGCCACTTCACAAGTGAACGTTTTCTTGCAAATTGTTTTCAGTAGCCCTCACTGTTCAATCAGTGACTGGTAAATATCACAGGGATGGTCTTTGAAGTTGTACAATTTGGGTGATTTCCGTATGTCTTTATGAGGTTTGTGATTGTATTCCATTTCTCAAACCAATTTAAATGGTTCTTTGATTTTTTTTAAAACATAGGTGATAACATGTAGCGTGTTGCTTTTGCTCTCTAGGAAGGGTCTGTCTTCGGCTTGATTGACTTAACTACAGTTGGATCCACATCTATATTGTAATCAACTAATAACAGATTTGCTTTTAATAGATGACAATTTGAGGGGCACATGATACCAAAAGCGACCACATATTGAGCACCAAACGGTGCCGGTCACTTACCTGTATCAACTAATCCTTTAATCCTCCAGTAGGGCGCAGAGCCCTAAAATTCGAAACATACGCTAAGGCCATTTGATATTGTTGCCTCTCCAGACTCCTCTTTCTGTGTGAGACCTCGATACTTTCTGGTTCTCTTGAAATACCCCAATTTAAGCAATTTCTTTTTCCTCGCCTCCCCTTTCCCCCAAAAGTTTATGAATAGGCTCTGCATATGAGTACCCAAATATCATTCAAAACTGCATTTTACTGTATCAAAGCCTGCCATGCAATCCCTGAAAACTGGAAATACGATGCTGTGGTGATTTACGTAGATGGGCCAAAGTAAGGAAAAGTATATGTAGTTATTTCTCCAGGGTTTATTCATGTAATTGAACGAGGAACAAAGGTGTTTTGTTCTTTTTGTGGCAGGAGCTGATAGCCAGCACCCACACTTCAAGAAATGGAAGAGAGCTGTGAATGCTTCATTCAGGCCCAAGTAAATATAGGAAGAGGTGTAGTGGTGTATAGCGTACTGAGTTTAAAGAAAAAACACTCTGAAAGTAATGGGAAGAAGGAAGTTATGGTCTATTAGTCAGGCACTGGATATACCTTAAGCTGAAATGAAATACAGGTATCATGGATATGAGATACGGATATGTAGAAGAAAGAGTAATGGGAAAATGTCAGGGGCAGTGAAAGCAAATGAGAAGTGAGATGATTTATATTTATTGAACTAATGTCCGGTATCTCTTTGACAGAGTTGAGTAATAATCAGTTGTCAGTGTCCTTTATGTAGTGTTCCACATTGGATGGGTGAAGAAATCCTGATAGTCAATTATTGATCACATAACAAGGTCAATTTATCATAACTGAAGCTCAATCGATTTGTGGATGCAATGAAGAAACATTCTGGAACCGAATAATGTTTATATTGCTTTTCCCTTTGGAAGCAAAGCAGAAAGGGGCCTTTCTGCTTGTAAGATAAACATTTCTTCAATATACACTATGGAAGTGCTTTGAAATAAAGATTCCGAATGGTTCAAAAGCAAATCATGTTGTTGTTGTTGTTGTTGTTGTTGTTGTGTTTTTCCTCTTTTCTCAACTACCCATTGTAAATTCTAAAGTCTTTCTTTATGTTTTGTGTTTTAGCCACGAGACTCAAACAACTTGCTGGGACCATCCCAAAATGACAGAGCTCTACCAGTCTTTAGGTAAGGACATGGCCATGTTTCCTCCAAGTTAAATGACAGGTGACTTTTAGGAGAAAGTAGTTTGTAGTGTGAAAGTTACTTGCTATATAAATACATCACTAGATTGTTTCACGGGTGAAAGCAGTGGCACCTTCCTATACAAAATTGACAATCAGCTTTCTTTTTTTCAGGGGTTCCTTAAAAACAAGTTTTAGAAGTTGACTGCTAAAAATTCAATATACCTGAGAGGCCCTAAGGGTCTTTGTAGTTTTCTTTGGTGCCTAAAAGGATGGAAAAACAGTTGCAATTTACGACTGTATTTTTCTTTATTCCCACGAAGATGGAAAACTGTTTCAGGTGCTTATTGATTTCTTCCGTGTGAAACCAAGACAACCCTTTTGCCAAACCACAGATGTTGTGTAAAGGAATTTTCTGCCGTCTTTCCAGTGCTCACAATTCCTCAGGCCTGGCGGGTCATTAATGTGAACATTTAAATGATTTCTTTAGTATGGCTTGTTTTGTGTTTATGTAGGAGCCTGACAGTCGTGTTTTCTTTCCCCTCATAACTTGAAATGTTTTGAGTAGGTACATAGCGTACAAATAAGGGTTTGAAAACACAGTCTTTTTACACTGGACGAATGTCCAGATGTCTGGTTTGTCGTTTTAGATCTACAAGGAATATTCTGAAATGAATTATCTTAAGTTGCAGCTTGTTTGGGGTTTTGTTTTGTTTTGGGACGGGGTCTTGCTCTGTCTCCCAGGCTGGAGTGCGGTGGTGCGGTTATAGCTTATTGCAGCCTCGAACCCCTGGCTTATGTGGTTCTTCTGCCTCAGCCTCCTAAGTAGCTGGGACTACAGTAATGTACCACCACACCCAGCTCATTTGTTAAATTTATTTTTGTTTATTTTTGTAGAGATGGGTTGTCACTATGTTGTTTATATATATATATATTTTTATATAAAATTGTTTTTTATATATTTTTTATATATAAAAAGTCATATCTTTTCTACTTTTTCAAGCCTGCATTTCTGTGAATGGATATGTTGGTAGACAAACACGTAAGGCAATCTCTTTGGATTTAAGGTTATGTGATAAACACTGTGGGAATCAGGGTACTTTAACATAAATTCTGTGTAGGTATATGTAAGTGGGGTGTGTATGTCAGGGGGTATGTAGCTATTACTGCTTTTGTGTCATAGATTCTCACGGAATGAATTGTAGCTATAGAGACACTAAGGATTATAGAAGAGATATTAGCCAAAAAATGGTTTTATTAAACATTTTTCTAATTATAAATGATTAAATTTCTTCTAGAAAACCTGAAAAATGTAAATAAAAAACATGAAAAAGGAAAAACAAAGTCACTTATACTAACCAGAGAGAGAGAGATCCAATACATTTCGAGTAATATTATGTCATTTCAGTCTAGTGATAAGTGTGTAAACGTTTAAAATTTTAAATAAAATTGGGATCAGCTAATTTTCTAGTGCTACATTTCCAGCCCCCACAGAATGTTTTTGGCTTATAATTGTGGACTGTTTACACCACAGGTGGAGAACGTGAATGCTTATCTTTTGGCAAATGAGAGAATGAAAAGGCTTCTTCTGAAGTGGGCAGCAGCTGTCCTGGGCAAGCTGGTCTTTCTATCCCAGTACTCCCAGGACCCCAGGACCCCTGATTGCACAAGAGAAACTAGAAATGCGTCCACAAAAAGCTAATTTAAATTTGTCTGTGGGCCTCTTGATCATAACCTGTGGTTTATACAGATTTAGCCCACTTCTGACATTTCCCACTCTAATTACAGTAATTTCTAGTTGTAATATTTTAATTCACTCTTATTTTAAAATCATTATTATTATAGAATTAATACCTATTCATATTTTTTTCAGTTTAAAAATATAGACAGGCTAACAAAAAAGAAGAGACAAATCATAACCCCACTTCTTAGAGTTAGCTGCTGTTTAATAATCTAGTAGATATCTTCAAAAATGTCTTTCTATACATATATTTTTATAGAAGTTGAATCATTCTGTCTTAAAGCTTGCTTTTTTTTTTTCACTGAAAAGTAATGTATTACCATAGCCATATTTACATTTTGTTGTATAGCATTCTCTACCACTTTCAATTACTCTGTAATGAGAAATTGCAAACACGTTTGATGAAAAGCTAATTATGGACTATCAATGAATACATGTTTGCATCTTTAATACAAATTAAATATACATTTAATCATTATATTGCTAAAATTTTCTCCGTAGTTTAGATGTGGTGATAAACTCAAAACTGGTAATCTCTCATGACTTGTGACATTGGGCTTGTGACATCACTCAATTTTGAATGATGACAGAATTTTACAGTTGCAGGGGATTTTAGAACTCATTTATTGCAAACTTTTTCTTTTATGAAATCAACTTTCAGGTATAATTTGTATATAATAAAAGGAAGTCATCGTAAGTGTGTTATCAATTCCAGCCCCCTTTGAAATTCTGTTTCTTGCTGGCCCAATAACCATTTGCAAGTGAACTAAATGTTGACATTTGCTTTTCACCTTTCAGAGTTAATACTTCCATTAGTTTTGTAACAATCAAACATTCATTGGGCTTTTATCCAAATGGTGATTCATCAAATAACATCTCGCATTTATTGCGGGCCTATTGTATGTTTTCTACATGGGACATGCCAGCAACCAACCTGCATGGTAGATGGTATCAACATCCACATTTCACAGGACAGCGAAGCCAGGCTCAGGGAGGAATTGATCAGGGCTACACAGCTATGTGGGGCTACACCTGGATTTGTCCTTGGTTTTCTGTTAGTACTTTCACTGTTCTCATTGATTTTATTTACTAGGTAAAGTATATTCATGTTGGTTACTACATACCTGCTACACGTATATAGGGATTGATAGTTTTACCTATGAATAGTAAGTTACTTGAGTGGTATTTCTGGAAATGGTATGGTGGGTTCCTAAACAACGGGCACTCCTTTTGCTGTTTGCTGTTGCCTGGCACACACAGAATGATTGATTGATTTAGTTTGTTATATGGCTACATCCTTTTTTTTTTTTTTTTTTTTTTTTTTTTT
>NC_045445.1:116838783-116926448 GCF_002776525.5 Piliocolobus tephrosceles
CCTGGGTGACAGAGTGAGACTCTGTCACCCAGGCTGGAATGCAGTGGCACGATCTTGGCTCACGGCAACCTCCGCGTCCCCAGGATCAAGTGATTCTCCTGCTTCAGCCTCCTGAGTAGCTGGGATTACTAGGTGCCTGCCACCATGCCCAGATAATTTTTGTATTTTTTACTAGGGATTGGGTTTTGCCATGTTGGCCAGGCTGCTCTCGACCTCCTGACCTCAGGTGATCCGCCCACCTTGGCCTCCCAAATTGTTAGGATTACAGGCGTAAGCCACTGCGGCCAGCCTGCCTATATCCTTGAGATCCCATATAAGATTAACTACCAGTACTGCCTTTCCTCCTCTCCAGAATTATAGTGTTTCAAAGTCGAAACACAAGCATAAAATACTGAAAAGAAACTTTTTATTGCTTTTTAGTTTTTACTTATTAGCTTATATTTCTCTTCATCAAGAGGTACCCCTTTAGGTCCATAATTGCTCTTTGAGCTGGATGAAATGGTCGGAAGCCGTCAACTACAGTCAGTTTATGAAAGGTATCTTGAAAGCAGAAATGGTGTTGTGGTCTGGCGTGTGAAATGTTTAACCACATCTAGCCCCTCTGCTAATCACCTGAACCTCATGTCTCTGGTGAGGTGCTGAAAATAGCAAGATGTTGCTTTTTCCCTCTGTTCCCCCACTCCAGACATACTCTACTGTGGAAGCTACAGTGGTTCACAGTATGCATGTAGGTTACACATTCCTAAAGACGCCCACTTCTAAGGAGATTCCCATTCTCTAATTTGCCAGAGTTCCCAAGCAGCCTGTTCAACACATGTTTATGTTACCTACTTGGCCCTCAAAAGCATTCAGGTGTTCCCCCACACCCAGGGTTTGAACACAATAGGATTAGAAGTTGAAAACATTTTGTTAGAACTGAAAAAGTAGCAAGTATTTACTGATGAAAAGCTATAATATTGCTTGAGATATTACCATTGGAGTTCTCTAATACATTCTAGGTGATTTTCATTTTCATTCCTTTTCCACTGATTTTCTAAAATGAATTTATATTATTTACAATTAGATGTTTGGTAAAAAAGTTTCTTCGTCAATACCCCCTATTCCATTTCTTACTTAGTGTCTCTATAGCTACAGTTCATTAACCAATGAGAACTTATGACAGAAAAGCAACAGTAGCCAGACACACACACACACACACACACACACACACACACACATATGTAGATAATTTATGCTTAAGGACCCTGATTCTCATGGACTTTGTCAGGTAACCTTAAACTCAAGGAGATCATCTCATGTATTTTTAGTCTGTATGTCCAGTCGTGAAAAATGCAGATGTAGACATTTTAGTGGTAGAGAAAATAGAACTTTTTTGATTAAAAAATAAATACAAATGTAAGATAATTAATTTGAGATTATTTCCAACAGATCTAAAATGGCTTTTCAGAGGAGGTTTCAGTCAAGTCTTAGAAATATTGTGTTCCCCTCATTTTTAGGCTGTGTACCTACACAAAAAATTGAGAGAAAATATTGCCAGAGTCCTACACAAACAAAGCAAGACATAGCAAAGAAATAATTTAAAGGTTCACTGTGATGACTGAACAGTCATTAGGAATTTGAGTCTCCATAAAATTTTTTACATCACATTAATGGTTTGACAAAAGCATTGTCTTTGATTTTCACAGGGAATAAATCACTAAAAGCAACTGGAAATCAGTTTTCTTTCAGCATTTTTCTGTGACTACCCCCAGTAGTCATAGAATGGTAGTAGAGAATACTAGTGGAGTGAGTGGGATATAAGAGACCAAGTGTCCCGTGTCTATTTTTTGTAGGCCTTGATGCTTTATCTTTAAAATGTGAGGATATTGGGGCTGGGCACAGTGGCTCACTCTTGTAATCCCAGCATTTTGGGAGGTCGAGGCAGGCGGATCACCTGAGGTCGGGAGATCAAGACCATCCTGGCTAATGCAGTGAAACCCCATCTTTACTAAAAATACAAAAAATTAGCCAGGCGTGGTGGCACATGCCTGTAATCCCAGCTACTCGAGAGGCCGAGGCTGGAGAATCACTTGAACCCAGGAGGCAGAGGTTGCGATGAACCGAGATCGCGCTGTTGCAACTCCCTCCTGGGCAACAAGAGTGAAACTCCATCTCAAAAAAAAAAAAAAAAAAAAAGTGAGGATATTGGGCAAGTGTCTAAGAATTTTGTTTTTCTTTTACTTTGGGCTGAGGGTGGGGCAGGCTGTTTCTAAGCTTGCTGTGATCATCATTTTTCAAGAGGTACATTTAGGCTAACTCTTCAGACAAGTGGATTTCTAAAAGTTTAATCATTCCTATGTTTTAAAATGTACATTCTGAGAAAACAAACAACAGGAGAAGATCATGCCACCCATCCGTGTCTTACAGGCTGAGTGAGGCAAGCTGTTGTCAAATAGAGAGGCTCTTGAGATATTTCCCGTTAGACTCCTCTGGGTCATTCATTTGTTATTGAGAGGGCACATTCTTCGTCACTCCCTAGAAGTAATAATATGTTTGATTCATGAGGTGAATTTTAGATTTCTATTAGCATTTTTACAAATGTAATGGGAAGACTGTTCCAATAGGTTAGCTTGGTGATTTAAAACCCTGAGCTCTTCAAGGCTCCAGAAAGCATTTACAAAATCGGTAGATGTTAGATAGTA
The DNA here is from genome assembly GCF_002776525.5 of Piliocolobus tephrosceles. NCBI lineage: Eukaryota > Metazoa > Chordata > Mammalia > Primates > Cercopithecidae > Piliocolobus > Piliocolobus tephrosceles. The sequence continues at coordinate 116,841,465 of NC_045445.1, forward strand.
ATATGCTCTGGAATTTATTTTGAAATACTAATATAATATTGATTTACATGAAGTGCAGTTATGTGGCTAAAAGCCTGTCCTTTTCTCACAATTTATGTCTAGGTCCATAAGTTCATTACTGAAATTTTAAGAAAATATTTTTTAAAAAGTTCATGCTGCCCACACACATATAATATATGCTGCTTAAAAATACTTTTATTGTTTTTCCTTTTTTTTAAAAAAAAAAAACAGCGTCTTGCTCTGTCACATAGACTGGAGTGCAGTGGCCTGATCATGGCACACTGCAGCTTTGAACACCCAGGCTCGAGATCCTCCCACCTGAGCCTTCCAAGTAGCTAGGACTATAGCTGTGTGCCACGGTGCCTGGCTAATCTTGTTTTTAATTTTTTGTAGAGATAGAGGTCTCACCATGTTGCCCAGGCTGGTCTCAAATTCTTGGGCTCAAGCGATCCTCCCACCTTGGCCTTCCACATTTCTGAGATTCCAAGTGTGAGCCACTGTGCCTGGCTTCACAATTTCCAATTTCAAGTCTTACTACAAACTTAAGTAATCAAGACAGCATTTACATAAGGACAGATATACTGATCAACAGAGTAGAATTTATGCTGGGCACAGTGGCTCACATTTGTAATCCCAGCACTTTTGGAGGCCGAGGCAAGTAGATCACTTGAGCTCAGGAGTTCGAGACCAGCCTGGGCAACATGGTGAAACCCCTGTCTCCCCATCTTTACAAAAAATACAAAAATTAGCCGAGCATGGTAGCATGTGCCTGTAGTCCCAGATACTCAGGAGGCTGAGGTGGGAGGATCGCTTGAGCCCGGGAGGTTGAGACTGCAGTAAGCCGAGGTTATATCACTGCACTCCAGCCTGGGCAACAGAACAAGACCCTGTTTAAAAACATTATTTCTGACTGGGCGCGGTGACTCACACCTGTAATCCCAGCACTTTGGGAGGCCGAGGCAGGCGGATCATGAGGTCAGGAGATCAAGACCATCCTGGCTAACACGGTGAAACCCCGTCTCTACTAAAAATACAAAAAGGTTAGCTGGGCATGATGGCGGGCACCTGTAGTCCCAGTTACTCAGGAGGCTGAGGCAGGAGAATGGCGTGAACCCGGGGAGTGGAGCTTGCAGTGAGCCGAGATCGTGCCACCGCACTCCAGCCTGGGCGACAGAGCAAGACTGTGTCTCAAAACAAACAAACAAACAAACAAAAAAATAAAAACATTATTTCTTAGCCTGTGTTATTGGGGGTCTCTTATTATAAATACAATAAAATATATGGTTCCCCAATGGTTCCTTTCTAAATTACAATGTGAGTTTTTTTGCATTTGTGATACCGTCAGTATAGTACAAGAATACCAGTTTATGAAGGAAACATATAGGTAAAAATAGGATAATGTGAAGAGAGAGTCACTGCACTTCAGAAAGCTGATTTTATTTCAAGCAGTTTATTAAAATCTAGATGCACCATATGTTCTGATGTTACTTATTCCAATTTCCTTTTCCTTCATTGAAGTCCTTTTAACCACAAGTTTTTTCTCAAGGGGTATTGGTTCTCCTTTTCTTGAGTTATAGCATTCTTCAGAAGGATCTAGCCCTCTTTAATCTGTTGCCCAGTTTTTGGAACCTACTATCCAGCGTGATGCTCACCTGAATGATGCAGAAGCTCTCAATTTTCAAAAATGGACTTCTGAGTGTTTTTGGAATTCTTAGGAAAAGTGGTCTTTAAACACCATAAGATTTGAAGGCAGTCTGTCAGCACGTGGCCCTTAGCTTCATGTCCGTGGTTTGCAGCGAGCTTCGGAGTGTTCAAATGAGGATTTAATTTTAGGGTCTGCTGGGCCTGAGGTTAGGGGTGTGATTCTTCAGCAGTTCTAGTTAGGAGAACTAGTTAAGTCCTAGTTAAGTCAACAGGGCGAAAACCTTTTTAAAGATACATCAATATCATTATAAACCAGCAATTGCAAGAGAGTTAAAAACACTGCCATCAAAATCCTTGTACCTCTTTCCTCAGCTTGCCCAAGAGGAAGGGATATCATAGTTATTTGCTCATTCTCCTCTTTTGATAGGCTTTCTACATTCCATTAAGTATTCCCTCCTGAGGATGCTCTTGGGTTAGAAACTGCAGGATTCTGAATGACTATGAATTCTTTTTGCATTAGGAGTTTGTCCTAATGCTTTTCTCAGCATATTTTGTGAACTAAACTGTTCTCCACTGAGCTACTCAATATTTAGCCTTCCTTGGCTCTTGCTTCTAGTTCCTTAACATATTGCTTAGTGTTAAAACCGCTGCCTTTTGACTTTTGACTGCCATAACGCTTTGAACTGGAAAGGATATCTAGATTCAGATGCCAGCTTCGGTGTGATCTCGGGCAAGTCCGTTTCTATTGGTCTTCATTTTCTTATATGTCATGTTGGCCAGTGATCTTTCATCATTAAATGACTGGTTTTGATTTAACTCCTGGCTAGAGTAAAGCTTGGTTGTATGGATGTTATCAGCCCTAAACCCCCAGTTCCTCTTTGTCACCACCAACCTAAAGGATATGAGTAATAGGATAATCATATTTATTTATTTAATTATTATTATTTTTTGAGACGGAGTCTCTGTCGCCCAGGCAGGAGTGCAGTGGCGCGATCTCATCTCACTGCAACCTCCACCTCCCGCATTCAGGCGATTCTCCTGCCTCAGCCTCCCGCTACCACGCCCAGCTAATTTTTGTATTTTTAGTAGAGATGGGGTTTCACCATGTTGGCCAGGCTGGTCTCGATCTCCTGACCTCACGATCCACCCACCTCAGCCTCCCAAAGTGCTGGGATTACAGGCATGAGCCACCGCGCCTGTCCTATAATCGTATTTGTAATAATTGTACTTTATTTGTGTAGCACTTTACAATGTGCAAAGAGTTTTCAGAAATAACCATATTTAATCCTTACACAGCTCTAGATTAGCTGGCATATGACCTGGATTTTCTATCAATTTCAGTTTCAGATTTTTTGTCCTGTCATCCCTTTGAGTGTCCTTCCAGTTTTTGATTTGGGAAATAATGCTACCATTTCGGTGGATGGGGTAACTCTTCCCATCTTTCCATTTGGACTTGAGCAGACTGAGGCTCAAGACTTGATTTGATTTATACTCACATATGGTAGAAGATAAGGAACCAAGTCCAGAACTCACATTTTATGAACTCTGAGTTCTGTGTTCTCGAAGGAACATCCATTATTCTTAGCATGATTTATAAAACTGCTTTATCAGCATAATTGAACTGGAATCCATATGACATTCTTTATTCCCTAGCTGACAAAATTAGCACGGAAGATTTAGTCAAATTTGATATTAAGGCTGTTATGAATGTTCTTCTTTTACTATCCAGCTTATAAAAGAAAAAAGAAAAATAATCTGCTCTTTTAACTTTGATTAGGATCCATTGACTTTCCCCATTTGTAAAATAGAAATGTAATTTCCAAATCAAAATTTATGGCATTTTAATGGACTGTTCTAAATATTATAATATTTTTTCTTGTTCAGATAACTTGATTTAAAGCTTCTAATTGAAGAACATAAATAAATAGATATTTCTGAATTGCATCTCTCAAAGCTTATTTCAGAAGGAAACTCAAAAAAATGGTTCCTTAGACTTTGACTGGTTTACAGTTTTAAAAGAGCTGCCAAACTGTAGTTTACTGGTCTAAATAAGAGGAACATTAAGGTTACACCTGCAGCTAGAAGAAAAGTGCTGGATGTGTACAATTTTATGTAGCTGGATCTGCAGAAGATGATTTTTGCACACAGAGTAAAGGCATCTAAAAACGTGTCTGCTCTTATTCAGACATTTGCAATATTTCTTTTTTAAGCCCACAAGTCTGATTACCTCTGTATGTCTCTTGGGAGCTGCAATTTTGCTGGAAAGAGATTCAGAACAGTCAGAACACTCACATAAAATAGATAGAGAGGTTTTAAAGTCTGTACCCTCCACGGTAGTAATAAAATGACCTAAAAATATTCTGAAAGTCTCTCTTACGACATAGTGGATGAATCATTAGCTTATTTATGAATTGGTGATATTCTGTGAGAATGTTTCAAAATTTGCTATTTCACAAAGTGTTGATCGCTTCCATAACTTCAGGAAAGTCATTACGCCCCCTCATAAATAGAAGCTTATATAACGGAGACAAATGTTGCTTATATTGATATATTTGCGTACAGATTTCTTTACCAAGCATTAATTTTGGTAAGAAGGTGATTGTTTTCATATTTTACTCTCTTGGTCTATAAAGAGGCTATCACTTTAAGGCCAGGCATGGTGGCATGCACCTGTAGTCCCAGCACTTCCAGAGGCTGAGGCAGGAGGATCCCTTGAGCCCAGGAATTTGAGTCCAGCCTGGGCAACATAGCAAGACCCTGTCTTGAAAAAAAAAAAAAAAAAAACAGGCTATCACTTAAGAGCAGTGCTTCTCAAACTGGTGAAGGGCCGGGTTTTTGTTGGTGTTGTTGTTGTTGTTGTTGTTTGTTTTTTTGTTTTTTTGAGATGGAGTCTCGCTCTGTCCCCAGGCTGGAGTGCAGTGGTGCGATTTTAGCTCACTACAACCTCTGCCTCCCGGGTTCAAGTGATTCTCCTGCCTCAGTCTCCCAAGTAGCTGGGATTACAGGTGTGCACCACCACACCCAGCTAATTTTTGCATTTTTAGTAGAGATGGGGTTTTACCATATTGGCTAGGATGATCTCGATCTCTTGACCTCATGATCCGCCAGCCTCTGCCTCCCGAAGTGCTGGGATTACGGGCATGAGCCACCACCCCCAGCCAGTGGTGGTTTTTAACATATTACACAGCACAGATTTTCAGGTGGTTCTAATGAAACTGACAAGTAGGTATTCACACCACATGTAACTCAACAGTCAAGTTCAACAACACTCAACCTCGTCTGTACCCTGCTCCACGAGATGAATGCACTCTGGATTTGGATGTCATGGCAATGTCAAATTGCTATCGAAGTTACTTAACACATCGTTCATTTCTATACTTGTGAAAGACCATATTTTGAGGAGCACTGTTCTAGAGCACTTAATTTTTGAAAGTGTAAGTGTAAACTCAAATCAGGTGACCCAGGTCGGGGGGGGGGGGGGGGAGGGAGGATAATTAACCAAACAGGAACACCTGAAAAATGTTATTTATGAGGTTTAATGTTTTGCCAGTTGAGTCAAGTTCAGGCAGAGGAGGGATCTATCTTCTTTCCCACTTGGTAACTCTCCTTGGCAATTGTTTTAGAAGACCAAACATAGAAATCATCGTGTTACAGGAAGGAACCAGGGATTAAGCGGCAGAGCCACTGCTGCTTAGTTTCATGTCTCTCCCATCCCCTATAATTAAATAGAATGTATACAACATGATAAATTTAAAATACAGGTTTGTTTTTATCTAAAATATAAACTATGATATGTGCACTCTTTATGGGGTGCATTCAGTGGGGGAACTAATTGATTATACTGTGACTTTCCCATTGTCACTTTATGAGTTTAGGGTTGGAGGCAATGTTTTGTAGCAGCAAAAGTGTTCATTGACTTTGAGGCTGGATTTAAATTCTGATTCTGTCACCAGTTCTCTGTGGTCAAAAAGGAAACCACTAATAATTTTGAACCTCAGTTTTTGACGGATTAAGTAGTTATGATGAGACTTACCTTGTGTTGTGAGGATTAGAGATGACATATGTAAGATGACAGAATGCCTGATGTAGTAACTGCTCAAGAAATTATAATTGCTATTAATAGTGATATGCATTATCATTATTAGTTGTTATTATCATATACCGGTCTCTCCTTATTTAATAATCTATTAGATTCCTGAATTGAGATACCAAGTGTTCAGATAGTGATAAACACCCAGGTTTAGGTGTTCACCTTTGACACCCAAGGAGCCACTTAATTTTTCTGAAGTATTTTACCCAAAGTGCTAAAGATCACGTGATCACAATTTATCCTAACTTTTGGAAAGCATACACTTACTTTAATTTGACATGCAAATTAGAATAATACATTTTCTACTGTGTTGTTTGCCCTCCCCCAATTCTCATTCAGGATAAAAAATACTACCTTTTGGGAGGCTGAGGCAGGTGGATCACCTGAGGTCAGGAGTTCAAGACCAGCCTAGGCAACACAGTGAAATCCCATCTCTACTAAAAAAAAAAAAAAAAAAAAAAAAAAAAGCCGGAAGTGGTGGTGTGTGCCTGTAGTCCCAGATACTCAGAAAGCTGAGGCAGGAGAATTGCTTGAACCTGGGAGGCACAGGTTGCAGTGAACCGAGACCGTGCCACTGCACTCCAGCCTGGGCAACACAGTAAGACTCCGTCTCAAAACAAAACAGCATGAAGATCTAATAAATGATGGTGGTACTACTCTACGGTAGTGGAGGTATCATAGAATGGCTGTAGAGATGAGGAGGCCTAAAACTGTGAAAAGCCTTATATGCTATGTTGAAGGTTTTTATACTAAGGTTTTTGATTTGGGAGATGTATCAATCAGGGTCTGCCTAGTTAGAAAACATAAACCCTCTAGTTATTTCAAGCAGAGGGAATTTAATGCGGGGAAATTGGTTACTCAACAATGGAAGTGCTAAGAAATCACACACACAGCATGAAGTTTCTGTGATACCTAGGGCTGGAGGGACAATGACAAGAGGTAGTATCACCAGAGCGTCAGATGTCAGGGACATCAAGGTGGAGTTGGAACCGTTGGCCAGCTAGGACCAATGAGGGAGGGGCTCTGAGGGAACTGGAGCCAGGAAGGAGACACAGCTAGCCAGACCCATTGCTGGAGGTAGAAAGAAAAAGGAAGTAGCTTGACTTCTCCTTTCCGCCTGCCCTCTAGGCTTCTGCCAGTGACTCCCATTGGCCAAACTTACATGGAAGCCAATTGGTAAGGGAACAGGAAAACGTAACTGTAATAAACAGCAGAGCAGAGAAAAGGCAGAGAAAGTATCAAAAACCAACAAGCAAATGATTGAAGTACAGGAGATCCCATGGACAGTAAGGCAACCAACCTTCTGTGCAAATATTTCGGGAACAAAAAACATAAAAAAACTAAAAAGCCTTCATAGGAGTTTGAGATGACATAGATAAGATACCAGAAGGACACCCTGGGTTCAAAGGAAACTGATCTTAAAGGAGAGGAGGTAGCAATTAAAACAAATCATCTGCGGAGAAGTCCAGACACTAAGGATAAGCTTCCATGCATTTGATGAAAGTACTTGCAACATTTACAATTGTTTATGCTCATGACTCTCAAAACTAAATACAGACATGCCTTGGAGATTTTGCAGGTTCAGTTCCAGAACACTTCAATAAAGCAAATATCACAATAAAGTAAGTCACAGAAATATTTTGGTTTTCTAGTACATATAAGTTATGTTTACTCTATAATGTAGTCTAGTAAGTGTGCAATAGCATTATGTCTTAAAAAACAATGTACATACATTAATTTAAAATACTTTATTGCTAAAAAAGCTAACAATGATCACCTGAGCCTTCAGCCAGTAATAATCCTTTTGCTGGTGGAGGGTCTTGCCTCGATGTTGATGGCTGCTCAGCATGGTGGTTGCTGAAGGTTGGGGTGGCTGTGGCAATTTCTTAAAATAAGACAACAATGAAGACTGCCACTCAGTTGACTCTTCGTTTTGTGAAAGATTTGTCTATAGAATGTGATACTATCTCATGAAACCACTTACTTTGCTCATCCATAAGTAGCAACTCCCTATCCATTAAAGTTTGATCATGAGATTGCAGCAATTCAGCCACATTTTTGTGCTCCACTTGTGATTTCAGTTTTCTTGCTGTTTCCACTACATCTGCAGTTACATCCTCCACTGAAGTCTTGAATCTCTGACAGTCATCCATGAGGGTTGGAATCAACTTCTTCCAAACTCCTAGTAATGTTGATATTTTGATGACCTCCTATCAATCATAGATGTTCTTAATGGCATCAAGAATCATTTCCAGAGATTTTTTTTTTTTTTTTTTTTTTTTTGAGACAGTGTCTCGCTCTGTCGTCCAGGCTGGAGTGCAGTGGCATGATCTTGGCTCAATGAAACCTCTGCCTCCAGGGTTCAAGCAGTTCTTCTGCCTCAGCTTCCCGAGCAGCTGGGACTACAGGCATGTGCCACCACGCCTGGGTAATTTTTGTATTTTTAGTAGAGACGGGGTTTCACCATGTTGGCCAGGCTGGTCTCAAACTCCTGACCTCATGATCCACCTGCCTCGGCCTCCCAAACTGCTGGGATTACAGGCGTGAGCCACCACACCTGACTTCCAGTGATGTTCCATTTACTTTGCCCACATCCATCAGAGGAATCACTGTCTATGGCAGCTATAGCCTTACAAAATATTTCTCAACTAATAAGACTTGAAAGTCAAAGTTTTGTCTTAATCCTTGGGCTACAGAATGGATGTTGTGTAAGCAGGCATGAAAACGTGAATCTCTTTGTACATCTCCATCCAAGCTTTTGGGTGACAAGGTGCATTGTCAGTGAGCAGTTATATTTTGAAAGGAAACGTTTTTTGAACAGTAGGTCTTAACAGTGGGCTTGAAATATTCAGTAAACCATGCTGTAAACAGATATGCTGTCATCCAAGCTTTGTTTTTCCATTTATAGAGCACAGGCAGAGTAGATTTCACGTAATTTCTTTTTTTTTTTTCCTTCCAAGATGGAGTCTTGCTCTGTCACCCAGGCTGGAGTGCAGTGGGGCAATCTTGGCTCACTACAACCTCTGCCTTCTGATTTCATGCAATTCTCCTGCTTCAGCCTCCTGAGTAGTTGGGATTACAGGCGTCTACCACCACGCCCAGCTAATTTTTGTATTTTTAGTAGAGACGGGGTTTCACCATGTTGGCCGGGCTGGTCTCCAACTCCTGACCTCTTGGTCTGCCCGCGTCAGCCTCCCAAAGTGATGGGATTACAGGCATGAGCCACTGTGCCCGGCCTGATTTCACATAATTCTTAAGGGCCCTGTGATTTCAGAATGGTAGATGAGCATTGTCTTCAACTTAGTCACCAGCTGCGTTAGGCCCTAATAAGAGAGTTAGCCTGTCTATTGAAGTTTTGAAGGCAGTCATTGACTTCTCCTCTAGAGCTATGAAAGTCCTAGATAGTATCATCTTTAAATAGAAGGCTGTTTCATCTATGTTGAAAATCTATTGTTCATTGTAGCCATCTTCATCCATGATCTTAGCTTAATCTGGAAAACTTCCTGCAGCTTCTGCATGATCGCTTGTTGCTTCATCTTGCACCTTAATGTTATGGATATGGCTTGTTTCCTTAAGCTTCTTGAACCAACCTCTGCTAGCTTCCAACTTTTCTTCTGCAGCTTCCTCATCTCTTTTAGCCTTCATAGAATTGAAGGGAGGTCTTGCTCTGGATTAGGCTTTGGCTTAAAGAAATGTTGTGGCTAGTTTGATCTTCTATTCAGAGCACTCAAACTTTCTCCAGATCAGCAATAAGGCTGTTTTACTTTCTTATCATTTGTGTGCTCGCAGGGTAGCACTTTTAATTTCCTTCATTAACTTCTCCTTTGCATTCACAACTTGGCTGTTTGGCACAAGAGGCCCAGCTTTCAGTCTGTCTCATCTTTCAACGTGCTTTCCTCACTAAGCTCAATCATTAATAGCTTTTGATGTAAACTGAGAGAGGGATGGCTCTTTCTTCCCTTGAACACTTAGAGGCCATTGCGGCGTTAGTAAATAGCCTGATTTTAATGTTGTTGTGTCTCGGAACAGGAAGGCCAGAGGAGAGAGAAAGAGATGGGGAACAGCTGGTCAGTGGAGCAATCAGAACACCTATGATATTGATCAATTGAGTTTGCCATCTTATGTGGGTGTGGTTAGTTGCAGCCCAAAATAATTTCAGTAGTAACATCAAATATTACTGATCATGTTTCACCCTAATAGATATAATAATATTGACAAATTTGAAATATTGAGGGAATTTTCAAAATGAGACACAGACACAAAGCGAGCACATGCTGCTGGAAAAATGTCGTTCATAGACATGCTCAACACAAGATTGCCACAAACCTTCAGTTTGTAAACAATGCCGCATTCCCAAAGTGCAATAAAATGAGATGAGCCTGTAATGAACCTCTTTAAAGCAGGAACTGTCTTCTTCATCTTTGTCACCAGTGCCTGGTGCATGGTAGCCTCTGAAAAAAATAATTGTTCATTGAATGAAGCACAGTGGAGCAAGGGAGAGTGATTTTGCTCGGGAGGAAAACAAATACCACTCAAGAAGATGGAAAGATATAGATGAGGGCTTTCTAAGGCAGATTATTAAACTGGCAAGATGGAACTCTGGAGAGATGGAGTTCTTTCCAGAAAGTAGAAGATAAAGCCTCAAAGTAATTAAAATAGGGAATATCAATTAAGTTGTAGATTTTATTGGCAATTTGTTATCTTAGCAAAACCAAGTGAACTGCTGTTCTGGAATTAATTTTGCCCTAAAAGGAATAATTAATTGATAAGGAGAAATAATACCTTTAAAAAGTGTCAATATGGATTCAGAATTTATATGACAAAGAAAGGAAACACTGAACAGAATTTGATGTGCTGATGACCTCGTTCGTTCATCGGTTTCCTGCTTCAGTAAACATTTAAGAGCGTGCCATGCACTTTCAAACTTTAGGGCAACAGGCTAAAAATATCAAGGAGATAAAGGTTTACTGAGGGTCTAGAAGTTTTTATGATCTTATTTTTATTGAACATTAAAACATGTATGTTCATTCTAGAAATTTTAGAAGATGAAGTGCAAAAACAAAATGAAAATCACCTCACATCTCAGAACCCAGAAATAGGCACTATTTACATTTTAAAAGATTGCTTCCGGTCTTCTTTTCTATGCATTTTTATATAGTTGTTTGAGATAATATTATGTTTAAAGTGTTGTATCCTACTTTATTCACTAATATCATAAGTCTTCTCTTATTCTTAGTTCCTCAGGGATGTTATTTTTTGCTAGTTGCATTTTATTGGGGTACCACTTTTGTAAAAAACTATTTCCCAATTTTTGAAAATTGTGACAAAGAAAAGTCAAATTTGTGTTGAATTTATGGAAGGAAATCTTTAAGAATCTGGAGGCTTATTACTAACAAGCTTCTGAGAAGAAAGCCAAGTGAAGTGTTATAATGCCTTCTGTCCAACAAGCTACTTATGTATAAGTGATGTTACAGGATAAAGTCAGTGTGGTCAAAAATAGACAGTCAGTTATCAGAAGGTTGATAAGTAACATTTGTCCTATGAAAAATATAACTATGAATTTAAATCAATAGTTTTCTACCACGAATATCTTAATGGATAAAATTTTCTTTACCACATATATATATGGTGTCAAGGTGACAAGGCAAATAACCTTGTAAACTTTCTGTATTACAGGAATAGCTTTGCCCTTCTTAGCAAGCAATTTTATACAGAAACTCAACTTTATGCTGAGTTTCTGTAAGTTTTAATTTTGATAATAACTGATATGTAAATATTTAGTTACCTTTAACTTATCTCTCCAGATAGAATGGCTAGCAGACTGTTTTATCTTCTCAAAACATTTGTGTTTACAGTTCCCATGTTCTTTTCAAGGTTCTTGCTTCTACCTGTCAGTTTAGGCTTGTAGCCTCTTCAGTTACATTTTCTGGCCAAAACACAATTAAAGAATATGGAGCTGATAATTATTTCCATGGTCATTTCCAATTTTTCTACTGCTCTATGTAAGACTTTGAGGAACACCTTTATGCGTAACACTTTTCTACATTTGATTCATATAAGTGGAATCACTGAGTCAAATGGTATTAATGTTTCTAAGCTTCTTGGAATGCACTGTCTGAAACTTTCTCAAAAGTTGTAGCCATTTACACTCATAATACTTCAAAGTGCCAGTCTAACCATGTCCTTCCCAGCATGGAGTATTATTTTTACTTTTGCTATTGTAACAGGGAAAATTAAACCATCTCATTGTTATTATTTGTGTATTTTTTATTTCCAGTGACCACAAATGTTTTCTTTTAAATATTTGCTGGGTGTTTTTCTTCTTTTTTGAGTAATCTGAAAACAAAACGAAGTTAACCAAACACAACTCTTCCAAACCTTTCTGATATAATACACACTTTTTTGTGTGTTATGTTGAGAGGCTCTAGTTGATAACAGCCTCCTGGTTACATAAATACTGTACAGTTTATTTTTCGGCTAAATAAGCCTTATCCCTTTATTCATCCTTAGTGGATCTATTATCTATCCATTAAATTAAATTTTATTCTCTATACGAACTCCTGTTTCTTCACTTCTTTTTATATGTGCAGAGCCCTACATTGCAGTGGCTCTCCTAATAAAAGGCTATTCAGCTATTAATAGAAAAGGAAGATTGCTTCCTGCCTCTTGGATGAGGAAGACTCATGTATACCATAGATATAGTCAGTTTACATTTACAGTTTTCTGCGAGACATTGACTTTTTTCCCCCCATAAATATGGAGTACTTAGAATGTTCAAAACCTTTCTCTGGGTAACAGAATGTACAGAAGTATAAGGCATGATCCCTGTTCATTGCCCAAGCTGGCATGACTCTGGACATGCAACGGACCTCATGATGTGATAAAAGTCCTTGCCTGTGAGAGTGAAGGAGATGGTACCAGGCCTACTTGTGGCCAGTGGTGGAACACTTACATTATTCTAAGTCCTTTCTGTCTTTAGAACCCAAATGACAACCATGTTATTTTATTTTCTCTTATTGCTAGTGGTATGGTTTATTAATGCCAACACATACCCATTTTGCTTTTTAAGGTTACTTTAGATATCTTAGGTTGGAATGACTGACGGCTTATACATTCAAATTTATATATAACACACACACACATACATATATCTTATTGTTGCCTGTTATCTTTCTACCTGTCGTGTAAGAAATCCTTTGAAAAAAGCCTATGTCAGCTTCACAAGAGACCTTACTGTGTTTTGGGGGAAATCAAATTGGGAAATAATAAAACAGTTAATAAATGTTACAAGACTCTGTACACCAACTTAAATAAGATTAAGGTCAAATGTATGGTACCTTATATAAGTAGGAAGAGCAGTATTAATTAGAATAATTAGGGAGAGTTGTTTGCAGAGTGGAAAAAAACATCGTTCTAGGAAGGAATTTTGTAATACTTAGGTAAAGTAAAATGTAGGGCTAAGATATTCCAGATAGTGTAGCAGCATAAACAAAGGTATGAAAGACTGGCTTGTTTTGCGAGTCAGTGAAGACATTGTTCTCTGAGAATCTACTCCAGAGTTTTTTTTTTTTTTTTTTTTTGCTTTTTGAGACAGGGTCTCACTTTGTCACCCGGGCTGGAGTGCAGTGGTGCGAACATGGCTCACTGCTGCCACAACCTCCTGGGCTCAAGTGATTCTCCTGCCTCAGCCCCGCAAGCAGCTGGGACTATAGGCACACACCGCCATACCCGGCTAATTTTTGTATTTTTGGTAGATACCAGGTTTCGCCATGTTGTCCAGGCTGTTCTCAACTATTGAGCTCAAGCCGTCTGCCCATCTCGGCTTCCTAAGGTGCTGGGATTACAAGAATGAGCCACCGCGCCCGGCCACTCCAGATTTTTAAAAGGGAAATCTGATTCAGTGCCACTGGGGTGAACTAGGTGCCTTAAATTATAGAATGAGAAATTTACATTGCATTTGATTGGCAATGGGAAAAACATTGTTAAATCTTCAGAAGAGAGAGACAATGAAGTCCGTGTTCTGTGTTTTCGAATAGGAATTTGGTGGGTGGGTTTAAGGACAATTAGGGGAGAGATTATTTTGTTTTGAGGTAATTGACATGGTGAGGGTCTTAGGATAGCAAAGTGGGAAGGAAAAGGGAACATGACTCCAGAGGTTTTTCTTACCAAGGTAGAATTTCCTGAATGTAATCACAGACTGGACAGATTTTAAAGAAAAAGGAAGAGCTATACGTCTTCAAAATTTGAAGGCGTGATGACACAGAGAATGGTGATACCATTGAAGAAAAGAGAAAATTGCAAACTGAGTGGAGCAACAGGGAATAGATATGAATCTGATTGATTTATATACTTAGGGGTTTATTTACAATTTGTCTTCTTACAAAAATTTATTTTTGGTGGCTCATATGAATGTATGTGTTTCCGTACCATAAGCATATATTTCTCATTAATCCTTTCAAAAATGCTGTAAAAGATATTTGTATCTCCATTGTGCAGATGAGGCTCAGAGAAAATAGGTAATTTTCTCACATTGCAAAGCAGGGATTTACATGTACTTTTAACTCGTAAACCAGTGATTTAGCCCCTGAGCTATACTTTCTCCCTGAGAGGTGACAGTGGCATTTTGAAGAGGAAATACTCTAAAGCCATTTGAAAAGGGGAACCGAAGAAAGAGCATGATAAAAATATTACTTGCATGTTTATTACACTTTATAACAGGAAGTACAGGGGGCAGAGAAAGGTTCCTGACTTTTACTGAGCAAGTATGTATCCTAGATATATCTCCTCTTTGGAGCTTTTGAGATACACTATCTCATTTAGTTTTGCAACAGCCCTAGGAATAGGTACCATTATTGTTCCCTTTAAAAATGAAAAAAAAAAAAAAAAAAAAAAAAAAAAAACCAAATGACGCTTAGGAAAGTTAAGGTTACTTGCCCAAGCTTACTAGGAGACTCTATAGTGATGAAGAGGAAGGGCTTTAGGGTCAAATGGATTTGAATTTTACTTCTTAAGCCTTTGGGTTCCTTATTTATAAAATGGGATTGAAATAATGATATCACAGTTGAAGGTAATTTTATGAGAATTTATGTTATTTATTGCAAACATAGGGTAAGCGCCTAATAAATAACCATTATTACTGTTGTTTTACAGCAAAGTCATAAATAGAGCCCATCAATTTTTCTTCTCTATCCACTAGTTTTTCCATTGTACAGTAGTAGTCTCCTGAAAGACAGTGAGTGAAGCCAAGAATTTAGAAGAAATCACAGATAGAGAAATCTTGAAAAGAAGATAGATTTAATACTCAGTCATTTAAAAAAAATGTGCACATGACTTTAAGAAATCAAACAATGTAACATGATAGTATTGAAAAGTAAGTCTCCAACCACTCTTGGTATCAATCTCCTAATTTTACTTCCTAGAGACAATTAACAGTGTAGTTTTTATGTTTGCTTCTGTAAATATTTTTGCATATACGAACATACACATAAAAATGCCCATTTTGCACATTGAGAGCATAATAGGCACAATGTTCTGTTCTTTGATGCTATTACCTTTCATGTAATTAACCTGGAGTTTTTCTTTCTCCTGTAGAGCAATAGACTGACAGATTGTGAATGAAAACTTGCACTATGGAGAGTTATGTTAGTGTTTTAATAAGACAGGAACCCAGACATAAATGTAGGAAGTTTAACATCAGCATCTCGTGGCCTTTAAGTCAAATTGGACAGCCATTCAAAGCTTTATAAATGCTAACTGCTTCTCCTGACTTCAGAAGCAAACAAAAAATCATTATTCAAATGGGAAATTAAGATGATCATCAGAAGTACAGAAAGGATGTCCTTTTTTAAAGCCAGCACATCTAAGGGAGTGTCTGGGACCTGGTTTCTTAATTCAGGATGGAGCCTGCTGCTACTCTTTAAATGTTCACATCCTTACTTCCTGACTTCCTTCTATAACACAGCCCGCTTCACAACACTATGACTTTACATGTCAGAGTGGGTTAGGAGGAGCTGAGTCTTAAAAATTTCAAAAGATGCCAAGGTCTAGAAACCACTCTAACAGGGGAAAATTAGACCCTGCTTGCTTTTGGGAAAATTTGTTTTCCAGTCAGACACTTGTCAAGGTTAAAGGGATTCACAGTCCCTCGGTTTGAATTGGAAGCAGTTGGGAGCCCTTAAGCTGAATGAGTAGACTGGAAGTCCCACTTAGAACGAGCCTTTATATTTTTGTTCTGTGGCTTGGTCAGGGAAGGGATATGCACTCGGGGAGAAAAAGACCTGGATTCTAGTTGGTGTTTTTCTCCTAGCTGACTAGGGAATTCGGGACAAGTTACTAAGAGCTTTCTAGTCCTTAGTTTTCTCATTCGGAAAAGGAAAATTTAAAATTAGAGATTCTATTTCTAAGGCATCATATATTTCATTTTCTTAGTAAAAGTAAAATTGTTAATAGAAAGTGTATATATATGTATATGTGTGTGTGTGTGTGTGTGTGTGTATATATATATATATTCCCTTAAAGAATACTCGTAAGAAAAAGGTAAAGTTAAAACTACCCAAATAATTTAATTCCTGGTTGCCCAGTAACCATTCAATTTCTCTGCAGTCAGGCAAGAACCACATTCCCGCCTTGAGACAAGATTTAGGCCTTTCCAAACTTACCCTCAGGCTCTGTTCCAAGTTTATTTGTAAGTTAGTTGCTTACAACTTGGAATAAAATGTGTTGTAAATGGTGGTTAGGTCCCTTAGTCACAGAATCTTAGTTAACCCTCAGAGTGCCTGATACACTGCACCACGTAAACAGAAAGCAGCTGTATGTTTCTATGGGAACAAAAAACTTTTGTAGGAAAAGTGGTAGCAACTCATACTGCAGGTGTTGATTATTCAGCAGGCTTCTCTAGATAAGGAGGACTGGGAACTTCATCATTATTGGTCTGGTTGCATTCCTGGTCACTCCCTCATCCCATTGACTGGTCAGTTTCCCTCCCTGTGGTCCTTGTGCAAGGGTTTCTGCCTCACCCCATACCCTCTGCTTCTTGCCCTATATCATGGTTCTTCTGAGGGTACTACTGCCCGTTCACCCTTGTGCTAATTAGGATTACACACACACTGGGCAAGGAAAGACATTTCTTCTGTAGCAGAGAAGCAGGGAAGGCCATCAGAGGCTTTGAGTGTCAGAAAGATTTGGTCTTGAATGCAGGCCCTGGGATGCAACCATAGGGAAGTTACCAAACATCTATGAGCCTCATCTTATCTTTAACGAAACTGATAATGCAGAACTCAGGGCCTTGTAAGAACTCAATGGTATCAGGTACATACGACGTTTGCCCTTGAGTGCTCAGTGAACGTTGGTATTCCTTCTGTCATCGGCCCATCACTTCCATTTTTCTCTTTGGCGCTACAAGGAATCGTTGGATACAAAAAGAGCTGAAGTAAGAGTCACCTATGTCTTAGGAAAAAAAGGGCTACTTTAGGTCTATCCTCGAGTAGTTTTGTCCAGGATTCTGAGGAGAATAAAAGCTGGGTCAGATCCAGTGTGTTGAAAAGAAAGCTGAGGTGAGAAGTAAGAGAAACAGAGAGGCAGAGAAAGGGGGAATGAGTTCTGCTTGCTGTGAAATAGGAGGCATTCCAAAAGACAGGGAATCCCTGGTCATTGTCACTGAAAGGAGAAAGAAGGAAAACTCACTCCTGTGACTTCAGGGCCATCCATGAGGTGGGCAGAGGAACTCGGAGTCTGCCCGAGTCTTGGATTGAACCCTCAAATTGGCAAAGCTTTATGTCAAGCAACTCCCAAATGCAACATAGTTTTGAGGTGATAAAGAAGAGTCTTCGAGGCTGGGCACAATTGCTCACGCCTGTAATCTCAGCACTTTGGGAGGCCAAGGCAGGCAGATCAGTTGAAGTCAGGAGTTTGAGACCAGCCTGACCAGCATGGTGAAACCCCATCTCTACTAAAAATATGAAAATTAGCTGGGCGTGGTGGTGTGCACCTGTAATCCCAGCTACTGGGAGGCTGAGGCACAAGAATCACTTGAACCCAGGAGGCAGAGGCTGCAGTGAGCCGAGATCACGCCACTACATTCCAGCCTGGGTGAGAGAGCGAGGCTCTGGCTCAAAAAATAAAAAAAATAAAAACAAAAGAATATTTTCCCGGGAGTACTGGTAATATTGTTTCTAGATTCAAATGTATTGTCCAGATGCACAGAGGGTAAACAGGAACCCTTCAGGTATCCTTTATTAAAAGCGCCTTAGTCTGCGTCAGAGGGCCGGGCAGTCCATTATCTAATGAAAAGCTCCTACCATTGATTTATCATAACTGCAGCTGCCAAGTGATTGTTTTAAAAAAAGAATGATTTGCATATTAGTGTCTTCAGCAGGGTCTCATCATTAGTATCTAATCTCCAGAAAAGTTAACACATGACAGTGAAAACATTCTCCGTCACATGCTTCCGCATGCATGGGCAATTTGAGTCATACCACCTGTTCCCCTCTTCTGTTATATTAGAGTATACAAAAAGCAGAGATATGCATAGTTTACTATGGTCCTAGATCCTTAAATATCTTGAATTGTTTTCTATCTTGGACTAATTATTCATGCATAAAGATGCAACAGATTCTCTTCTTGCACCTCTCCAACAGCAACAACAAAAGCCAAACAATGCATCTTTCCTAATGAGGTGAAAGCATGTGTACAAGCCTAAGGCAGAAATGTTGCAAAAAAGTGTTTTGCAAGAAGGTCAATTTGCTTTTCCCATGGTAACTAAGGTTAGCTTTCTACTGTGGTTCATTTTGGCATCCTTTTTATTCATGATGGTTATTAGAGGGCGTGGATATTGGGCGTGTATTGATGTTGGGGACCTGAGAAATGGAAAGAGGCAGATGGAAGCTGCAAATCATTTTCAATAAGAACCTAAAATTTTTACTGTTAGATAAAGGGTAGATACGAATCTTAATTTGACTTTCAAAACGTGTGATTAGTTGAAGTTACCAAAACTATTTTTTTAAATAGCATTTATATTAAGAGCTATAAACAGAGGAAATTTTGCACTAGAGATGAAGTTATGAACATCTCGTTAACTCTAAAGAGTTAATGAAAAACTAGTTAATTATATGTGTTCATTTATAGGTTGACACGTGAATTTCCAGAGAAGTAACTTGTATGCTTTAAAATTCCAATCCTTATTTTACATCTGGGCAGAATCAGTCTTGTGAACATCCTATTGAAAACAAACGGCTAAACACTTTGTGGACTCTGTCTAGAAGAGTGCCTTACCCATATAAGCCCTCTATTATAAAAGTGTTTTAAACATTAAATTAGCTGTCAAGCTGTTCTGCATCAGTGGCACCACCTGGTAGCAAGGATGGAGAACTCTGCCACCCAAGACCTCTTTACTGCTAACTTCATTTCTCCACCCCAAGGAGGAATGCAGGGGTGGACAATGCTCCCTATTTAGTCCTTCTGCATTTTGTTGCTTACAGTTCCATTCACATGTCAGTTAGAGATGACTTTGGTTGCAGTTAATAAAATATCTGACCAATTGTATCTTAAACACATAGGAGTTGATATTTTTTGTATAACAAGCAATCTGGAGGCAGGTAGCTGAGAGCTATGGAAGAGGTCTGTGATGCCATCAGACCTGGGCCACGGTTTATTCTGCTGTACCATTTTCAATGAGTGACTTTTGTCCTGATGTCTCCAAGATGACTACTGCTTCTCAGGCAGGAAGAAAGAGAAAGGACGTTCACCCTCAGAGTCTCTTTGTCTTTCCGTTTGGGGAGGGAAATCCTTTCTTGCAGATACCTTCTCAAGCATTGGCCAAAACTGTCCACACAGCTTCCCGTGGCTGGATTAGGAAATTGAGATCCTCCAGCCTTTGTAGTAGAGAAAGACCAAGGAGAAAGAATTTGGGAAGGGGTGTTGAGTGAACCAACATACGGTTATCTGCCACAATTAAATACAGCGGATTCACCTTCTAATAAGCATTCTTTTTGGACCATTTATTTGCTTTCTCCCTTTGTCCCAATTCCTTTATTCCTTAGGAAAGTCTTGATATCTTTGTTAGGTGTGTTTCAAAAAAGAAGCTCCAGCTCAGGTTGTAAGGAGTAAGCAAAAAT
Organism: Piliocolobus tephrosceles; assembly: GCF_002776525.5. NCBI lineage: Eukaryota > Metazoa > Chordata > Mammalia > Primates > Cercopithecidae > Piliocolobus > Piliocolobus tephrosceles. The sequence goes on from NC_045445.1 coordinate 116,861,310, forward strand.
AATAATTCTAGTGATTCACCCATAGAAGTGGAAAATTATAATATTTGAAGAAAAATTAGATGTAAAGTTAATGTCATCAACAGCTTAAACCTGGTAAAAGCAAGGAAGTTCCTTTCATAATCTAATTTTATTCCAAATACATTTATTGAGCACCATCATTTATTGCCCTACATGCCAAGGATAAGTGAGCACAACATAATCTCTTCAGAAGTCTGCATTTTTCTCATCCATTTTCCCTCAAGTATAAGAATGAAAAATAAAGCTATTTCTAATTGGTTACATCAATCATTTCTATCCGTATTGCTATAGATTTTATTTTTATTGTATATTGGGTATTTAAACTAACTTTAAGTCTTTGTGGGCTTAGAAATTACTGTTTCATAAATAACATGGCTTATATAGGAAGTTTTCAATGCCATCAACCTGAAAAATGTTCACTGGAATACTGCTTATATCATCTTGGAAACTACCTTTGCGGTTGACATATAAACTGCACGACGGTCTATTTTCATTATATGTTTGTGTATCTACATAAGCATGCTCATGATAATGATTGTCTATACTTGATCAAACTTTAGTCAGACTCCTGAACCTTCTCCCAGGCCCACCTGTGCACTTCTTTGTAAAATCCAGCTGTTGTGAGAATCCTGCTAAATCAGTTTAGCAAGAACCACCTCTCTCTTATATATCTGATCATTTTCCGTGTCTGATCAGGTTCCTCATCCTCCACCATCCCCCACGTGACATCTGATCACCCTGGCTGGTCTTCACCAAGACTCCTGTAAAGTTCTTTAGCTAGACTCCCCCATACCCCCATGCTTTCTCTTAGTAATTTTCCATCCACCAAACCCCACCTTGCTCCTTGGCTATCAATTCCCACTTGTCCATGCTGTATTCAGAGTTGAGCCCAGTTCTATACTGAGGTCTCTTTCCCACTATTGCAATATTCCTGAATAAAATCTGCTGTTACCACTTTACTGTCCATCTCTGGTTTTTTCTTTGACACTCACATAACCAGAGTTTTGTATGTGTATATTGCTTGACACACACAAATACCCGGGATATGTGTACTGATTTTTTACAGGATGAATAATCTTTTTGTTTTCCCCAATATTTTAGAAACCTGAATATTTAACCCCTGAGCTTAGTACACAGTTAGGCATATAATAGGTGCTTAAGTAAGTGTCAATTGATGATTTTAAATGCAGAAGTAGTTGTCACTTAATGAAATAGAGTCAGGAGACTCATTATGGATTTTGGCCTGTCCTCCTATCTGTTTTTATACTGCAACAGTAAGTGTATTAAGGCAATATTTTTGGCAGCACAATCATTTAGTTTGAATGCATTAGTAAGAGGTGGAGTCCAAAGAATTAATAGCTGGAAAGTTTTGGGAAAACCCAGTAACAACTGTTTCCATAGAGTAATTTGAGTGACAGCCAGGTAATAGCTACTTATTGGAGGGACTCCACAGTCAGAGCCTTGACAAGAACCTGAAAAAGAGTGTAACTGAAGGGTAAATGTAAAGCTTTTGGGAGAATAAGGGAGTGGTCAGGCTGAGGCAAAGATCTAAAAAGAAATGCCTCCTGGGGCCAAGCTGGTAGTTTGAATGACTGAAGGTGACTGGGTGGGAAGTGGGGCAACCTGAAAAGCTTCTGTTAGGGCTAACAGAGCCTCCGTTGCAGCTGACTGTTCTATGAGAATGTGGGTCTCTTAATGTCAGGTCTTCAGGTTCTTCCAGAGAAGCAAGATAACGGGAAATCACCAGATTTTTAACTAATGGCATATCATTCAACAATTTCAAAAACCATTATGTGAGCCCAAACCGACCAACCAATCAAACACACACACACACACACACACACACACACACACACACAAAGAGTCTGCAGACTAAATTCAACCAGTTTGTGACCTCTGCTCTGTGGTTACCAGAGAAGTAATTGAAATGGAGTTTTGGGAGAAAGATCATATGTTGAAATCTTGGGAGATAAGGGCAGATAAATAAGTAAGCCGAGACTGTACGGCCAAGGTAGAAAAGGTAGCACTTAGGAAAATTGAGTTAAGACTTTTTAAAACAGGAAAGGGCAAAAGATAAGGTTAAAGCAGATGAGGAAATTTACTGTTATTTATTTTCATCATTAAAATACGTTTTCCAGAGATATTTCAGCTGTAAGAGAGAGTGATAAATTCAAAATAGGTAACGTCAACCATATTATGAAGAGTATGTTTTTGCAATCCAAAAAAGCTAAGGCACAACATTAAAAAAAAATCTGTGAATTTAGCTTTACAATGGTATAAAAATTAAGTCACATCTGATCATTTTTAGTGTCTTTTATAACAAAGAGGAAAATGTAATTAAACTGGATCTGCCCTGGAGAATCTGGGATGTGTGTTCACTTATGAAGAGAGACTGTTAAGATTGGTTAATTAATGAGGTTGAGAATAGAGTTGAAGGAGATTGGGGTAAATGCATAAGTTTGTGTCATACTGAGAGTTCTGTAAGTAGTTGAGTTACCCATGTTGTGATTGAGAAAAACAGGAGAGCAGCAACTGACGGTTCTGAGCCAAAGAAAGAATAGTATTGTTTATTCCAGCAGCCAGAGTGGCCTGTGTGACTGTAAGTCGCTTGTCAAGAGGGGGACTGCAAGGAAATTGATTTGATTTGGAGTAGTTGTAACTGCAGCATGAAGAAGATGATACATGAGGATAATAATTGAGGACCAATTTAATGGCTGCATACCTTGCTGAAGTTGAAGTTCCTTCTGGAGATAAAGGTGGCAAATAAGAAAGTGCTTAGGTAGAAGAGCTTTTTTAAATGAGTTAACAGAAAACAACAGACTAAATATGGAATTGAGGAGTAGGAAGTGAAGTTAAGGATTTACTTTCCTTCAGGATGTGGCACTGGTATGTAATCCCTCTGTTTCCAGTGCCTTCTCCCACTTCCAAATTTCACTGCTCTTCATGCGCCCTGGTGTGTGGTGCAGCTTGGCGATTAAGCCTCCAGCCTTCTGTCAGGGTGAAGCAGCAGGTGGCTGAGATGCTTAGCTCCAAGTGGGGGAGGTGTTTAGAGCTCTAAAGACTTGCAACCAGTCCTTGTATTTTCAGCCACATTTCAGTCTTCAGAGGAACCTGGAGCCTTTCATTTCTGAGACTTCTTGGCTACATAAATTGGCATGCTGCTTGTTAGTTCCTCCCACTCCTGCCCCAATCTCCTTGTCTCCCCAGCAGCATTAATTGAGCTTGGGATTTCTCTGGTCTCCTAAGTTGGTTACCAGCAGGTCATTTTCTAAGTCACCAAAATACTGGAGCTCTGATCTGTTCTCGTCTCCTCTCCTGTTTTGTTAATTTTCTTTTGGGCAAATGCCATTTTTTTATTCCTTTTCTATCATCCTAGTAGAGTGTCAGGGATAAAGAGAGACAGATGAGTCTGCTCCATCTGCTGTGTTTAACTAGAAGTCCCAACACCCAAAATCCTTCACACGACGTGCAGGGCTCTGCAGTGGGCCTCCCCCTGCCTACCTGTCAGGCCTTATCCGTGCCCACTCTTCCTCCTTCCTCTCTGAGATTTCAGTGATATTGGCCTTCTAAGGATTCTTAAAGCCCCACATTCTTCTCTGCTTCACTTCAGAGCTTTTTTTTTTTTTTAAAAAAAAAAAAAGTATTATAATTTTTTTTACATGTGCTGACCTATTACCCTGCTGTGTTCTTATAAGCCTGGCAAGCTCCCATCATCCTTCAAGTCTTTGCTTCAATGTCACCTTCTCCAAGAAGCCTCTCTGACCTATGGTTCCCTGTGCATACAGTCTCATCACTTCCTGTGTGTTTCCTTCACCATTTTACCACAGTACATATGAATATTTGTTTGCTTGTTTGTTTGAGATGGAGGATTGCTCTTGTTGCCCAGGCTAGAGTGCAACAGTGCAATCTCGGCTCACTGCAGCCTCCACCTCCCAGGTTCAAGTGATTCTCCTGCCTCAGCCTCCCAAGTAGTAGCTGGGATTACAGGTGCCTGCCGCCACACCCAGCAAATTTTTTGTATTTTTAGTAGAGACGGGATTTCGCCATGTTGGCCAGGCTGCTCTCGAACTCCTGGCCTCAGGTGATCTGCCTGCCGTGGCCTCCCAAAGGCTGAGATTACAGGCGTGAGCCACTGTGCCTGGCCTACATATGAATATTTGATTATTATCCATCTCCTTCTTTACACTGCAAACTCAATAAAGGCAGAGATTTATTTTGGTTACCAGTGTGTTCCATGTTCTTGGCTTAGAGTACATGCTCAATAAATATTGAAAGGATAGATGAAAGGATTATGGATAGATAAATGGGTTTTAAAAGTTATAAAACAGTTCTGCCTAAAGAGTCTTTTTAAATCATTAGTATTATTTCAAATACATATTTAAATACACATATATGTTAGAAATATATAACATATGTATTTAAATATGTCATTTGTACTATTTTAAATGTATTTAAAATGGTATATATTAAAAGAATACTAATGATTTTTAAAAGATTAGGCAAAACTGCTTTGTAGCTTTTTAGAAGGCATTCATTTATCCTTATGGATCCATAATTATTATGGATTGTATATTTTATATATAATAAAAGTTATGGGAATTGGAGCTCCGATCCTTCCGCTCTTGAAGCTTGATGTAAAGGAACATGGCACAGTGGTGCCTATATGAGTCAGCCCTCCATTATCTGGGGGAGAATTCAGGCCCCAGAAATGGTACTTAAGATACACAGTTCTCCCCCAAAAAACTTTACGTCGGCCGTTTGTTACAGAAACTGCTTTCTCAACAAACCTTTTACCAGAGTAGCTAACAATGAGCAAAACTAATTTGAATTTCAACTCTGCCATTATTATAGTGTTGCTAAGAAGTAGTGAGATTCTGCTGAGGAAGGCCAAGCAAGAGGAGGGAGCCAGAAATGCCTTAAACAGTCCACAGCCAGGATTTTGTGCTATCGTTTATTTCACAGTTGAACTTCTCAATATTTTTGGTTCATAACCTTTTTCTCTTTTCCTCAATTCTGAGTCTTCCACATTTGTCCCATACTAGGTACTTTATTGCTTCTCTCCTTCTCTCCCCCCACCCCCACCCCCGCCCGAGATGGAGTCTTGCTCTGTCGCCAAGGCTGAAGTGCAGTGGTACGATCTCAGCTCAGTACAGCCTCCACCTCCTGGGTTCAAGCAATTATCCTGCTTCAGCCTCCTGAGTAGCTAGGATTACAGGTGTGCACCACCACGCCCGGCTAATTTTTTTGTATTTTTAGTAGAGACGGGGTTTCACCATATTGGCCAGGCTGATCTCGAACTTCTGACCTCATGATCCACCCGCCTCGGCCTCCAAAAGTGCTGGGATTACAGGCATGAGCCACCGCACCTGGCCCTCTCCTTCATTTCTTAGAAGAATTTCAGAAAGTCATTGGTGACAAATAAGTAAAACCGTTTCGCATCTGGAAACATAACTTGATAGTAATTATAAATTCATAGACTGTACTTTCTGTACTTCATCCAAATATGAATGCATAATTCCTGTTTATCTGTGTATAGGTTTATTTTCCCCCCATTTATGTAAAGCTCTATGTTGATGATGAGGTTTTTACGAGTTTAGATTTTAAGAGGCCTCAAATATATCTTAAAAAATTACAGACCAAGTATGGTGTGTTAGTGTTTCTCTTCTCTCAGCTAATTCTTTAAAGCTATGTTCCAGAATTTCTGGTCTGTTCTTGAAGAGCTCCCAATAATTCTAGACTTCTGAAGCCTGGATATTTTGGCTTAATTTGCTTTCAAGACAGACTTGATTTAAATTACTCAATTTATCTCAAGTCTCATTAAGATCCATGGTTCTTGTCTGTTCTAGTGAGTTTGAGCTGGCAAGAATAATACTTGTCATGTGAAAAGTCCGTTAGAATCCTTTGGAGGAGTGAGACTGGAAAATTGGAGACATATTATTATATTTTAAAATATGCCACCTTTCTATAATAGGAGTATGTGGGGAGACTGCCTTGTTTTGGCTTCTTGGGAAAATTTGGAAAATTAGTAAAATAGGCAGGCAGTAGTAGTTTAATGCATATTGTATGCCAAACACTGAATTTAGAACAATACTCCCCCAAAAGCATATGTGCTCTAAATTTTATTTTTCACTTATCACCTGGGAGATTTGGATGAAATTTCTTCTGGGAAATAAGAGTTGGTATGAAGAAACAAAGCCACTATACCAATTTATGTGTTGGAATAATCATTAGCCATACAGCTCTTTCCACTCATAAAGTTAATGAGGTCATTATTATTCTTTCTAGCTAATAGATAGGCATATTGAAACCTTAGGCCTTTCCAAAAAGTCTCCACAAGCCATTGGAAAGATAGACTAAAACACTCCTTCTTTTAAATTCTAGACCTCAGTTCAGTCAGAGATAGTAGGATTTTTATAGTATTATTAAAAGACAGAAACCAGCTATAAAATTGAAATGAAGGGACTTACTGTTTTCTTTCTGTAATATCTTTGGAATGCTTCCATGGCTTTAAAATGCTGATGTGTTTCTCGCTATTTTTTCAAAAGCATGTAACATGTAGATTTGTGACGCAAACTTGATCAGTTCCTCTTTCCTGGTGAATTTTGACACCTGCTACTTTTACACAGAGTAAAAGTGAAAGCCATAAAACAGAAATACTTACCAAAGTCAAGAAAAATGCATAGAGTAAACAAAGGGGCAAGAGAAGCCTATTACTTATTTCATGTTTCAAAATAAAAGATGAATGGGCTGTCACTTCAGTAGTTGGAAATTCAACTTGAGAAGGTAGGTGGTTTGATGTTTGCCCTTGTTCCTTACGTTTCTAGATTTCTTTATTTATAGGCTAGAACCAGCCCTAGATAAAATAATACAAGTTATGAAGAGAAATGTACAGTTCAGCATTTTTACCCTTCTGAAGTGCGCTTTCTCCCAGCTGCCATGGAAACATGGCGTAACTGGTTTCTTGGATAGTCTCACTCCTCTTGACTTCCGGCTGTGAGAGCTAGTGAGCTCATTACAACTTGGATCAGAGTCCTGGAAAGTCAGCTCCCAGGGAAAGTGGAGGCCAGTCTCTCATGGGGCACGGGAATAGGGGGCTTCAGCTTTATTAAACTGCATACATACTTTCACTACACAGTCATCCCAACTTTTAGCTCAGGACAGTGTCACATTGTTCACAGCTGTATTGCGTCTTGAGGTTTCTGTGTGCATCCTACACACTTTCGTAAGGCAGGGACTTATCTCTTCCAGCTGTAAGCCAGAGGGAGTGGTGCTGCAGACTCCTAGCAACACATGCGGACTCAAACAACACAGGCAGTTAACTCTCTTGAGTAGTAGAATTTTAGGGCACCAGAACTCCGTCGCAGTTCACTGGCAGTTACCAGATATACATTTATATGGCTTCGGTAGCACTGTGATGGAAACTAAACATTTTCCCTGCTACTTTCTTCTGGTATGCCTGAATCACTGTTTGAGAATGGATTGGACTTTGGTGCATAGAAAACTGGTGGCAGAAGGCTTATTCACTGCAGTGGGTTGGGGGTAGGCTGAAAAGATGTCAGGGAGGATTAACTAGAGGCAGAATGTGTCATAGTTAGAAGTATTTAGAAGGAAGGAAAGTTTGAACTGCTTTAGGGAAACTGAGAGCACTGCTAGAGCAGGAACCTTCCAGATGCTTGTCTCTGATACTATTCCACACTAATATTCATGCCCTGAAAGAACCAGATCATTCTTGCCTCTCCTACTTGGATCTCTAGCTACTGGAATTTGCCAATTCTTGATATGAACTCTAAGATTTGGATGGAGCTTGTGACCTCATTTAGACCATTTGTTCTGAATGCTGGATAGAATCAGGAAAATAGGAAAAGAGGGTAGAATTGGGGTCATAAGAGAGGAATTGTTCTATGAAAGAAGAAAGATGATAGGAAACTAGGCACATGAGTTAAGAGGCAGTGGAGAAGGAGGATTAGAAAGGGAAAAAAGAAGAGAAACTTTGTGCCAGTATCTTCTACAAGATGTTTGGCTGGCACAAAACTAACACTCAATACTTTTGTATAAGTGAAGGAATGAAAGAAAATTTGGGATTGGATGCTTATCCCTTGGAAACTGCTACAGGCTAGTGTTAACGGGAAAGGGATCTGTATTTGACCAAAGTGCATTTCCACGTCTCTACATTGCTTTTTATAAAGAGCCAAAGGGACTCAATTATCAGTGTGTGTAAGGGAGCTCCACACTAGCAAGTATAGGAAAAATTCGATGGTACTGGTGAAGGATGTTGTACCAATCTGGAGGGGAGGACAGGAATTGGTTTCTCACGGATTAATGCCACAAGACAACTCATACCATGAGTTGGCTGAGACCACTTTAAAAAGCAAGCAATGATGACTGGGCAAAAGAGACAAAGGAAGAACCACATCTTTTAGGGGAGAGAGAAAGAAGGACAATTAAAGGGACCCAACTAGATCAAGTTCTACTCACCAAAGGACAGTCTCCAGGCAACCGTTAATTATCTTCAAGAAGCAATCGGTATATATAGCGTTTCAAGATACTCCAACATGCTTTAAATTTATTGAATACCTTTTATTGGTGTTCCTCATAAACAAGAGACTCACAGATATATCCCAGAGGGGAGATTTTGGTGTAATTGACTATAGTAGTTATTAAATAATCTATTAATAAAAGCCCACAAAATGGAAGATAGAAAGAAAAAAGACAACACAGGTTGGTGTACAGAATTTATACTTGAAGTTTAACAACATGGAACAAGAAACTTTATTAAAATTTGCATTTAAATCATTTCCAAATGAATCACCAGAGGCTCTTAGTAAAATATTGATTCTGTTTCCCAGATCTGGGTAGGGCCTGAGATTCTGCATTTCTCATAAGCTCCAAGCAGATACTAATGCTATTCTTCCTCAAATCACACTTTAACTAACAAGGACCCACATAGGTTCTCTGTAATAGGTGTTGGTAGTCATCCGTGGTTAGATGTAGGTGAGGACTGCCCTCTTAACCACCACTCGGCTGCCACGTTATGATGAAAGCAAGTCTCAGAACAAGTTCTGTCACTTATGAGCATTTATTAGCCAGTGGGTACAAAACAATCTTACAGCCTGTGCCAGAGACACAGTGAAGTCACAGTTCCGTCTTTTGGGGTGCTGGGTGTGAGAGGCTCACAGTCTGCACAGGCCACGGTCCTCTATTAGAGTGGTTCTCAAAGTGTGGTCCCTGGACCAGCAGCATCAGCATCACCTGGAAACTTGCTAGAAATTCAGATTCCCAGGCCCTCCCCAGACCTACTGAATTAGAAAATCTGGAGGTGGGGTCTGGGAAATCTGCATCTTTAAACTATCCACTCCAGGTGATTCTGATGTTTGCTCAAGTTTGAGAACCATTGTTCTAGCAGCAGGATTCCCTCAACTGTCTAATTGAATTCTGACAACTAAGAATCCAGTGAACCACAGCTGGACATTTTGGAATTCAGCCTAGGGCACCATTTCTAAAGATGGAGAACCTACTGGATTCTTCTTAAACTCAATGTCAAGGCAGGGAATGTTTCTAAATGTTTTTCAACAATCCTCATATTTTACAAACCACTAATATCACTAACACAAGCCCGTCTAACATTAATTAGGATAATTAATGAAACCCCTGGTATAATAAGAGCTAAATATATAACAGTCACTTACAGTGGCTGCTTCTGGCTTGAGGCTTTTTGATTAATTTCTGGCCAACCACCCTTGGAGTTCATTCCTGATTAAGGCAACTGACCACCTCTACAATGTAGCTTAAGCTAACACACACATACATCATAGCATACTGTTCATGTGAGTGTTTTTAAAGACTCTTAAAATTTACCTTTTGAGGGCATAATTTAAACACTACAACATGTTTCCATTTTAAGTGTACTTGTTGGGTTTTGACACATACATACATACACTTGTGCAACCACCGTGCCAATCAAGATATAACATTTCGATCACCTAGAAAACACCCTTGTGTACCTTTGAGGTCAGTTACCTACTCCCACCACACCCCAGGCTACCATCTGGCATAGTAGCTGAGTTTTGCCTGTTCTAGAAGTTGATATAAATGAAATCAAACAGTATGTACTGTTTTGTGCCTGGCTTCTTTTACCAGCTTAATGTTTTTCAGATCAGTTCACATTGTTGCATTATCAGTAGTTAGTTCCTTTATTATTATTATTATACTTTAAGTTCTAGGGTACATGTGCATAACGTGCAGGTTTGTTACATACGTATACTTGTGCCATGTTGGTGTGCTTTTTATTGCACAGTAGTATCCCATTGAATGACTTTACCACAATTTGTTTATCCATTACCTTATTGGTTGGTTTCCAGTTTTTGACTATTATGAATAAAGCTGCTATGGACATTCATGTACACATCTTTTTGTGGACATACATTTTTATTCTGTACAAATATCTGGGAAAAGAATATTTGGGTCATAACATACATGTATGTTTAATTTCATAAAAAACTGCCTCACTGGTTTCCCAAAGTTGATGTACATTCCCAAAAAGCAGTGTCTGAGATTTCCAGTCGCTCCATATCCTCACCAACATTTGGTATTCCAGTCTTTTAAACAAAATTGTATGCTGAATAGTTTAAATTATAAACATCGTTTTCTTTCCCCTAGTTTAAATTCAGGCTTTTATGTTTGGTCTCTGCAATGGCTATAAAGCTGAAAATGTTGACCCAAGTGACTTGGATATGGATTGAATTATTGCCCTTTCCTAACACCTTGTTAGAATTGGTTTCGTAGGTGCCATTTGATTATGGCAGTTAGTCATGTATGTCAGTGTACTTTTTCTTTCTTTCTTTCGTTTATTGATTCATTCAGTTGGTCAATCGGCCCATGACCTGTATTAAAACAGCTTTTTCAGAGAGGAGTTGCATATTAAGTTGCTGGGAAAAATGACAGAAGTAGGTGACAGAGTTCTTGTCTTCAAGGAGCTTTTTGGAGCTGGGTTCCTGAAATAAATGTAGCCCAGTATCTATCAAGGCTTGTGCAGACTTGAGTAAGAACATCATCTAAATATAGCTTCCTGCTAGGTGACGTGAGTCAGGGCTTGATAGACTGGTGACTGCAGAAACCACAGTAACATATATTGTTGTTATTCTATGCTGAACATTAGAATGATTGTACCATAGAATATAGAGCCAAATGTTTATTTTAATTCTAATTATATTTTTAAATACATATCACACACATAGACACATATGTTGTATAAAAAATACCCAAAATGTTAACAGCGCCTATTTGAAAGATTTATATAAACTTTTTTTTTGTAGAGATGGGATCTCACTATGTTGCCCAAGCTAGTCTCAATCTCCTGGCCTCAAGCACTCCTCCCACCTTGGCCATTCAAAGTGTTGGGATTATAGGCATGAGCCACTGAGTCCAGCCAATTGTGCCTATTTTTGAGTTTATGGGCTTGTAGATGATTTCTTTGAAAAAAAAAAATATATATATATATATATATATAAAATGTCTAAGTTACCCAAAGTGAGCATGTGTAACTTCTACAGTCAGAAAAAATGTTATATTGCCACTTGATTGTTTAAGGTCTTAGAGCTATTTAAATAATGTATTTCTTGTTCTCTTTGATCTTGTGCAGCAAAAATTCACTACAGTAGATCCAGATTACTTTCCAGAAAAAAATAATGCCTGTCCATCTCTTTCCTCTTGGAAACAGGACTACATGAATGCCCTTCAGGCTATACCACTGTAGTCTTCACAGAACTTAGCCTTCCTGATTGTCAAAGGGCAAAAGGAATTATTTTTTCTTTTCCCACATTAACAGAATTTTCACCTCCGAAAGCTTGGTGCATACACACAATATTTTTTCTAGGCTATTTTTGTGGTGGTTGTAGTTATTGGCAACTCACTGTGGGGGGTGGGGAGTTGTCTATGTTTTCTGATGGAATAACAAATGATCTTTGTTTTCCCCCTTTTCAGCTGACCTGAATAATGTCAGGTTCTCAGCTTATAGGACTGCCATGAAACTCCGAAGACTGCAGAAGGCCCTTTGCTGTAAGTATTGGCCAGTACTTGAAGAGCTTGATACTGTCTTTGCTTAGAATAAAAAGTAGGTTGGGTACATTTTTACTTAGGGGAGAAATAGCTGTCACAATTCCTGTTACAACATAGAATTCATTCTTTAATGCATCCTTGGCCTGGAGTTTGCCTAGAATGTTTTGTTTTATTTTTAGAATCATTCCTGTCACCATTCCTCAGCTACTGATGTTGAATTAGGATATTGATAATTTTTATTTTCCAACTACTGGCATTGGCATCCATAATTCCCTTTGTGAAACTTGCACTATCTCTCCTTGTTCTACCTTTGTTTTTTTTTTATTTTTACAAAATGTACTTAGTATTAGAAGACTGTGACTATCTGATCCAAACCAAAGTTCATAGACGTGTGTGGTTTATTAGCTTGAATGCCAACGTGCAGATGAATGATGTGGTAGAGGAAAAATGACACTCCTTTTTTATCATACATCTGTGGAAAAATCCTGAAATGTTACACAGCTCTATCATGTCATCAGATAGTTTGTGTATAACTCTACTATTGTCCGAGGGTCTGTGTGCATTGATGACATGCCCATGAAACAGGCAGTTTCCTTTTTTTTTTTTTTTTTTTTTGAGACAGAGTCTTGCTCTATTGCCCAGGCTGGAGTGCAGTGGAGTGGCACAGTGTGGGCTCACTGCAACCTCCACCTCCCGGGTTCAAGTGATTCTCCTGCCTCAGCCTCCCAAGTAGCTGGAATTACAGGCATGCACCACCATGCCTGGCTAATTTTTGTATTTTTTAGTAGAGACGAGGTTTCACCATGTTGGTCAGGCTGGTCTCAAACTCCTGACCTCAGGTGATTCACCTGCCTCAGCCAATCCCAAAGTGCTGGGATTACAGGCATGAGCCACTGCGCCCGGCCCAACAGGCACAGTTTCTACTCTGATGGAACTTACAGTCTAACAAGGGATAACCAGGATGTTCATAAAATTTGTAGACTTAAGCAAATATATGTATAATGTATTAAGAATGTCTACATTTGGTTAAAAAAAAAAAAGTGATTTTGTCTCTATTTCCAAGACCATGTATTTCAATGTCATATATTTAGTTGTGCAACAGTGGGATAATGGAGTACTATGTGAACAGCTAACTGTGTGGAATGAGATTCAGAGAATGTTTGTTTGAAGAGGTGATGTCTAAGCTAGGTAAGTCTAGAAGAGTAAGCGGCTCTCCCTCTAGGAAGAGTGTTCTAGTCAGAAAGAAGAGCATGTACCGAAGGGCCCAGAGAAAGCATGACACATTCAGGAACTGAAAATATGTCAGTATGGCCAAAGCACAGAATTCCAGGGGGAAGATGTATTGTGAAATAATAGGCTGGAGAGAGAAGCAGGAAGCAGATTGTGCAAGGTTTTTAAAACCCAAGTTAAGGAATTTAGAGGTCAGGAGATTTGGCCTGGGAGTGATATAATCAGATTGTCACTTAGAAAGATGATTCTTGCTGTGGAACACAGTATGGATTGGTGTGACAGGAGAGAAACCTGTCGCAGTAATCTAAACCAGCAATGTTGTGACTTGAATTAGCAGAGTAGTAATGGAGATAAGTGGAGAGAATTTAGAAATATTCAGGAAGTGGATTTGACAGGCCTCAATGATTCATTTGATGTGGTACAAGGGTGTCCAATCTTTTGACTTTTCCGGGCCACACTGGAAGAAGAATTGTCTTGGGCCACGCATAAAATACACTAACACTAGCGGTAGCTGATGAGCTAAAAAAAAATATCGAAAAAAAAAAATCTCATAATGTTTTAGGAAAGTTTACTAGTTCATTTGGGTCTCATTCAAAGCCGTCCTGGGCCGCATGTGGCCCACAGGCCACAGGTTGGACAAGCTTGATGTGGTGGGTGAAAGGGAGTCAAGGAAGACACTTAGGTGCTTGGCTTGGAGTATCAGGTGAATGGGGACTTGTCTGGTAAGGTTAGACACGGAGCTGTGGTGCTCAGGAGAAATATACAAACAATATTTAGGGATCATGAGCCTGTAGGTGCTGCTTGTAACCATGGAGAGGATTGGATAGCTCCAGGAAAGTGTAGAGTGAGAAGGGAAGTTATTTAGGACACAGGATAAGCAACCTACAGAAGGGACTGCAAAGGAATGGCCAGCAGGAAAGAAGGAAAATTCCAAGAGGTTATGATGCCACATACTCCATGGGAAGAAAGAAAGAACCCGTCATCAGGGCAGATGTTGCTGGGATGTCAGGATAAAGTTGTGGAAAGTGCCCATTGGATTTAGCAACAGGAAGGTCCCTAGTAACTTTGGTGAGATTTTAGAGGCATAGTGGAAGTGGTGTGGTGAGTTCAAAAGTGAACCAAAAGTGGGGAATTAGAGATGGTATGAATGAATCTTGGAGAAATTTACTTATGAAGGGGAGAAGAGTGGGGTGGTAGCTAGTTGGAGGGGGCTGAAGAGTTAATGGAAATGTGTGTACAGTCAAGTGTTGCTTAACAATGGGGATATGTTCTAAGAAATGTGTTGTTAGGCAATTTTGTTGTTGTGTCAATATAAGAGTGCACTACACAAGCCTAGATGGTATAGCCTAGTACACACCTAGGCTGTATGGGATAGCCTATAGCTCCTAGGCTGTACACCTGTACAGCATGTGACTGTTCCGAATACTGTAGGCAGTTGTAACACAATAGTAAGTATTGTATATCTAAACATAATTTAACATAGAAAAGATACAGTAAAAATATAGTATAATCTCATGGGCTCGCTGTCATATGGGCAGTCCATTGTTGACTGAGATGTCATTATGTGGCACAATATGTGTATATAAATATGTGCCTGTGTGTATATATGTGTGTATGTGTGTGTGTATATATATATATATATGTACAGTTGATCCTTGAACAACATGGGTTTGAACTGCTTGGGTCAACTTAAGTGGATTTTTTTTCAATCAAATGCAGGCCAAAAATATAATATTCCTGGGAATGTATTTATATCAGTATGAGAAGACAGGGTGAGATTACAATTATTGGCCCAAGAGGAGATGATAAATAACGTGAGTTCTCAGAAAATATGGGCAGGTAATCCAGAGCCCAAGGGAGGGAAGAGATACCTCTCTCGTCCACTGTAATGGGTGGGGTCGAGGGAAGGATATGGGCAGGTCCACGTAACTAAGAAACCAGGTAGCAGCAAGGTGAGGGATGTCTTACTATAAAAGCTTCCGTTTTTTGGTATTTCGATTTTCCTGCAATGCAGTTAACAGCAGGAGATGATGAAATTGGGCTTATCTTTGTGGAGAATAAGGGAGATGGCAGTTGAAAACCAGCTCTGTGAACCCAGAGGCGGCTGAGTGTTTCACGGTAGCACCAGTCTGCAGGGGTGTGGTATTCCCCAGGCACACTTAGCAGTTAAGAGCCAGATGCTTTGTCCTGGGGTAGGCAGAGAACAGCTGGGCAAGAGAAGTGAGGATTTGGGCAAAAGAGTGATTAAAAATGATACTGACAAGTCCCTGTTGGGTAGGAGAAGCTGTGAATGCATATGGAAACTGGTAATTAGGAGGTAGAGGGATGAAAAGGCTAACTCTTCAGGGAGGTAGGGGAAGAAATAGTAAAGGAACTGAAGGTCAAGAAGTTGTGGTTAGAGAGAATCATAGATGAACATTATTTCGAAGGTGGAACAGTTTCAGGTGATCAGATCTAGGGTATGGCTATTTGAGTAGGTGGCAGAGGTAGAGTGGATGTGAATTTCCATGGAGGTGAAATAGCAGGTTAAGGAACTGAGAGGCTAGAGTGATGCATGAGTCCCCCGTGCCAATGTTGAAATCATGCAGAATTGTAGCGAAAACTGGGCAAAAGAGAAGGACCATGAACCCTGGCTGCCAGGTCTTCAGAAATAAAGGGGTTCGACTAGAGGATCTGCAGAGGCTAGCAATGAGATAGTCAAGGAGTCACCTGGCATATGGTTCTTACACGGAGATAGAGAAGAAATGCCTTAGAAGTAGAATTATTTGGAAAGAGAGACTAGGCCTCTTCCCTTCATCTTGGTATCCCCAATGCTTGGCACAAAACCTGGCACACAGCAGGGTTCAATATGTTTTCATGAAATGAATGCATGAATGAAAGTAAACCAAAGCTTCCATCTCCTTGTAGCCTGAAGTTAGCATTTTTCAGCTATATAGCTGCCAAGTTTAACTGGCGTTTAAAGGGCTTTCCAGGTCGAGGATTTCCTTAGGGCCTGTTAATGCATCACAGCTGGGAAAAAGTCGTTTGGGATGGGATTGAGTCAGGGGGCTGAATAGAGAAAGTTGCCTTGCCTCTTTCTCTTCTCCTGCCCCTGCCCCTGCCCCTGCCCCTGCCCCTGCCCCATCCCAGAGCTACTGTTTCCCTTTAATAAAGGAGTAATTAGGCACTGGGTCATTATGAAGTGCTATAGAATATTCCTGTGAGATCCTAAAAGTTCAAAAGATAACCAGTTGTTCCAGTTTATACTAGGAAAAAAAAAAAAAAAAAAAAAAAAAAAAAAAAACAGAAATAGACCAGATGGAAAACCTTATAACGACTGTTCCTTTCTATAATGTCCATTTTCACCCTGGATTTAGGCACTATTCGATTTTCCTGTTCAAAAAATAATTCCATTCACATATGTGTTTTATTGTCTGTCATTTCAACTTACAATTTCCAATAAACATTGGGAAAATGGGGGAATTTAATAATATACAAAATTTTGTCCATTTGAGGTGATAACCTTGTAATAAAGGTAAGCTCTGAATGTAGAATCGTTTCTTTAAATTTTCACTTTTAAATCAATTTGAAATTCTCTGCATTTCCTTTCTGAGCTTGGCTTTTCTAATATGTGAAAAAAATTCAAGTATGCCAAAATTAAGGTGTATTTCTCTAAATTAAGTATGTAATTCTCATTAATGCTAGGAGGGTGCCATATATAGTAAGACTATAGAACGAAGAGTTCACCCAATCCTTTTATTGAAAATATGTGTGGTCACATTACTTGCTTTCAATATATGATTTAAGAATTTTCTCTTAATTTTATATTTGCTCAGATTTAGCTCCCAGGCTTTTGTCATTTCTAAGCCTGCAAAGCCATGATAGAGAGCTATTGTCTGTGGTACAGGCAAATAAAACTTGCCCTGGCTAGCTTTCCCTACCAAAGGCCGCTTCTACCAACTCTGACTTTAAGGAAAATTAATGATGTTATCTCAGTGATTTCCTGATGCCAATGAAGAGTCTGAATTACAGATGCCTTGGAAATATGCACTTCCACCTCTATTAAGCACTTGATCTTATTTTTTTTTCACTTCCCTATCAATGTTTCCATATTGCAGAAAGCCAAATAACACAATTGTATCCACTATAGAGAATTCACTATTTAAGTGGAGAGCATCACCGCTGGCCTATAATGTCCCCAGTTTGTAATCAGTTAAATGTAGCATGACTCCTTACTGCCTCTCAACACATTGTGAATGAAAATTAAACTTGATAGAAAAGCAGGGACAAAGACAAAATCTTGGGAAGAAGGATTTATAAACTGTTTCATATAGCTGATACCCCATTGAAAGTTATGAAGAAGGTAATTTAGGCATTTTCTTTCTTCCTTTGCAGTTCTGATGACATTCCATAGGTGTGTGGCTTCTAAAATTTAAAAGATAGCCAACTTGTAAGAGCAGAAATAAAAATGCACTTAACAAACCAAGTGTATTTAGTTTATTAATGTGTGGTGAGTTGGAGAGAGCCCAAACCACAGGGCTAAATATACTGCAGTTGATAAGTGTGACAAATATTCTGCAAACAATAAGAAATAGAGAACAATTTGCCTCTATTCAGCAACTAAAGCACACATTATAGAGATTTGGTACAGGCTGGAGTTGTGTGAACAGTCACAGTTTCTGGGCTCACCCTCACCATGACAAACCAGGTGAAAAATGCACCATGTTCTCTGTAAATGCACCTCACCTTCTGATAGTGCACCAAGGGTCACATTAGACAGGCTTCAGTTGCTGAAGAAGACTCTCAGGACCCACAATATCATGGCTTACAAATCCATGCTCTATTGCCAGAAAAGGCTACATTACAACAGCATTACTGTCAGGATATGGATCCACGGCCACAGGCTGCCTCCACAGCAAGGGGGTCTCAAGAGGCCAGTGTAATTATTTTGCCCCTCTCCTACAAAAATCTACTTTTTCCATATACCATGTATTATTTTTCATATAGGTTAGAGGCCATGTCTCTGTTAGTTCTGAGTTTAAGACATCTTGAGGACATGGCCAAACTAATTTTCTCAGTTTATATGGTTTGACAGATACTGGTGCCCAAGAGAGGTCTCATAACGTGACCCGTCTATCTCCCAGGGAAAATACTGTAATCTTGTTTAACTGTTACCCACTAGGGAAAGAATGGTTGTCTCTCAGTCTTGATGCTAAAGAGGTTAAAGAACACCTAGTAGGTTCTGTTTTCCAGTAATTATTGGTTCCCTTCTCCAGCTATCAACCTTGGCAACTTGCCATCCCTATCCTTCCTCCTGGAATTGGATGCCCTTGAAGTGCCCTTCTTGCACTAGGAAGTCTTTTTCATCAGTTTCTCATTTCTCATTCAAGGCAAATTCTACCTGGCCATGTGTCTCTAGCACAGCTCCTAATTCCCCCGTTTCTTTTATTTCAAGTGGATTCATGCCCTTTGATCTACCAGACGCGGTGCCATTGAGAAATAACATCTTTAATGGGAAATACACATGAGACACAAAAATGTGACTAGGCTAAAATCATATGAATAGTAGTCACTCCTAAAAGGACTTTGGTTTGGGTATGTCACAGAAATTTCTGTAGCCATCCATATCAAATTTCTAGCTTTTCAGTCTCAGGAAAGTAGGCCCACCAAATTCAACTTAAATATCTGTCACTGATTCAAGTTGTCCCAGTTGTCCCTCCACCCACTAATAGCTTTCCACACAGAGTAATGGGGCAAATAGCGTTTTTTTTTTTTTTTTAAACACATAATGTTATGACAGATGAAACATACAGCATGTAAACCTTCTACCACATACCCAATACCTTTCTTAAACCTTCATCATCACAATTAATGGCCACACAGTGTTCACTGAGATTGTTATAAATCATTGTTCTTCAGATTTGACTGGGTAAATATTCCCTCAGAGTATTTCCTGACACAGATGATTAACAACAGATATGTCCTGTGAATGAAGAACCAAAAGACATTAACGAATACTAACCAAAAGCCACATTAATATTGCTCCATGATGTTGTAGTTGCAGTTAGAACTCCCATCTCATCATCCAGTGTGTTGGGTAGGTTGGCTGACTCTCCCACTCACATCTTGGCTCTTTCAAGGAGGAGGAGGTTTTAACAGAGTCCTCCACCCCAAGAGGCATCTGAGTCTAAACTAAGGGAGCATATTATTGTCTTATTTTAAACCTCTTCCTAGGCAGCAACATTATGTTAGGGTTTCCCTTAAAAAAAAAAAAAAAAAAAAAAGTATCGGCCAGGCTTGGTGGCTCACACCTGTAATCCCAGCACTTTGGGAGGCCGAGGCGGGCAGATCACGAGGTCAGGAGAACAAGACCATCCTGGCTAACACGGTGAAACCCCGTCTCTACTAAAAATACAAAAAATTAGCTGGGCGTGGTGGCGGGCGCCTGTAGTCCCAGCTACTTGGGAGTCTGAGGCAGGAGAATGGCATGAACCTGGGAGGCGGAGCTTGCAGTGAGCCGTGATTGCGCCACTGCACTCCAGCCTGGGTGACAGAGCAAGACTCTGTCTCAAACAAACAAACAAGAAAGAAAGAAAAAACTATCTTTGGTGGTTTCCTTCCCCTTGCAACAATCTCACCTTTTTCCTTTTATCATTAATTTTAGGCCAAACTTCTTCCCCAGCTACACACAGACACACAATGCAGACAGTCCCCAACTTGTGAAGTTTCAACTTAACAATTTTTTTTATTTCACAGTGATGCAAAGTGATATGTATTCAATAGAAACTGTACTTCTAGATTTGAATTTTGATCTTTTCCCAGGCTAGTAATATGCGGTATGATACTCTCTCCCCTTGCTGGACAGCAGCACCGAACCTCAGCTCCCAGTCAGCCACAAGATCATGAGGCTAAACAACTGACACT
This sequence comes from Piliocolobus tephrosceles, assembly GCF_002776525.5. Lineage (NCBI taxonomy): Eukaryota > Metazoa > Chordata > Mammalia > Primates > Cercopithecidae > Piliocolobus > Piliocolobus tephrosceles. The sequence goes on from NC_045445.1 coordinate 116,881,515, forward strand.
TTACTGTGTACTGTGTTGCTAGATAATTTTGCCCAACTGTAGGCTGATGTAAGTGTTGGGAGCACATTGAAGGTAGGCTAGGCTAAGCTGTGAGTTTCAGTTGGTTAGGTGTATTAAATGCATTTGTGACTTAAGATATTTTCAACTTATGATGGGGTTTATAACCCCATATAAAGAAATGGTGCTAGCCTGTCCACTAGGTGACAAAACATTTGTGTGACAGATTCAATTAGGCAAGGGACAGGGAAGGAGCAATCCATTCCATTGATCCTTGCGGAATTCTTGTGCTTAAGTACCAACTAATAGCCATAGTATCTTATTTTGGAATATTACCAGTCTTCGAAACTCTTAATTGTAGCCCCAGTTCAGGGACTACTAGGTCTGGCATCAAAAAAGAAAACTGTAGTGACATAGGGAATACCTGTAAGTGCCCCATTTGAATTATCTTTTTAATTGTAATTGCTCTCACAGGTGTAGCCCATTTATCAAAACTGATAGTTGCTTTGGTTTTATGGTTGGGACTCCACCTGCAGGCCAGAGAGGGTGAAGCCCAATGGAAAGAAATTCTGAACTTACATTAGCTTTTGCTAACCCAACCAAGGAACTGGATTTTTTTTTAGCAGTCTTGCCATCAGTTTGCAATTGCCTCCTAATCCATTTTGTTACCTCCTTAGGTTCAAGTTCTCTCACTTCCAGATTCCCCTAGAAAGTTGTATCATCAGTAACCAATTTCAAAGCCTGTGTTACTTCCGACCAAGGGTAGCTTGTAGAGCAACTTCAAAGGTTCTTTTTCATCCCTTTTATCAGAATCATCTTTTTTTTCTTTCTAAATAATGCCTTAGTCATACTTTTAGCTAAGAATGAGTTGGAGGTGTTTTAAACAATCTTGCTTCTGGCACTCACGGCCCTGACAGTGGCAGTTAGACAGGGTTCAATTGCTAAAGAGGACTCACAGGACCCAAATGACAGTGCTTATGAATCTAGAGTTCTTTGCAGAAAAAGGATGCAATATACCCATAACATTAAAACCAGAGTAAGTGTCACAGCCACAGGCTGCCTCACAGCATAGGGTCCAGAGAGGACAGGTACAGGCTATAATTGCCCTCTGTCTACAAGAGCCACACCAAGATGCATTTTCTCTCTTGGAACAAGAGCTACTGATGTGAGCACAAAACACCTTGGAAACCAGGGAGCACAAATTGGAGTTTCAGCCAGGCTTTCTTATGTCCTGCCAGTAACCTAGGCGTACTGTTCCTGTGTAACCAGCCTCAAACTCACTGGCTTCCATTGGTCTCACTGTGCCCAGGTAAAAATGGTCAGTGTTACTGTTAGCAATAAACATTGGTGATAACCTGCAACCCGTGGCTACACTTCAACACAGTAAGTCATTTTGAAAAGAAAGTGCTTTGACCAGGGCTCTGCACTGCGTAGATATTTTAGCAAGGCCTCTCGTGCCAACTCCAGCCTCTCTAGAATTAACCCTTACTGCGCAGACAACTACATCAAAGTGCATTGACTTTCTTGAAGTGCAAAGATTTGCTTGGGAGGTCCTTCAGCCGTAAGTGCAAGTTGCCTGTAGAATGGCATGCCTGGGCAACAAAACTCAGCAAACATGCAGCAGTTCTTCCACCATTACTCATCTCTTCCTGTTTCTGTGCTAATTAGATCACAGAATTATTTATACATCAACATAGAATATCCAGGTTGACCTACAGGATGAATATAGGCACCATGAGACATTTTTTTTTTTCCACTAACCAACTTTTTGGTGCTTCTGTTTTATCCTACTGTTGTCATTAGCATGGAGTGCAGAATGGTTTTCCTTTTCTGTAAAGTCAGTAAGGACACCTTCTGCCACCCACTTTTCCCTCTTACAATATGTACCTCCATGAGAAATCAGAAAACATAGATAACCTGCCATAACACCCAAAGCGAGTCTACATATCTCTGGTCTCAGTTGTCTCAACTGCAAAATGATTTTAAAGCAACCTTCTGGCTCTAAGAGCCTATCACTCTGTAAAAGACAAAACAAATCTGTCTTACATAGAAAGGAATAGCAAGAGTTAGCTACTGTGGCATACATAGAAGGGAAAAGAATTAGCTTTTGAAGCTAGAAGGTTGAGAAGATGATCAGGCACAACCAGAGCCTCAGGAACCATTAGTGGGATCCCTGTGCTGAAGTCCTGCCTGCTCGCCGCCCCCCAACCACCACTGTCTACTTTTTCTGCACAGCAAAGAGGATCCTGGAGAGTCAGCAATTTTTATCCTGTTCCCACCCTCTCTCACCCCCATAGCCCTCATGCGTAGGGTACCACCCACCACATGGTCCGTATTCTTCAATGGCTTCAAAGCCTATAGCATCCTCTACTGTAAACATAATTTAGAAAGTGAGGATGTATTTTTATAAAGCTTTGAAGGTATATCTACTAGTGAATACACACACACACACACACACACACACACACACACACGCACAATATTTAATGGAAATTCCTAGCTTAAGGAAAAAAGTGGTTTCACGCAACTGTATCTGCTGGTTGCTTATTGAGGGTCCTAAAAACAGCTAATCATTACATTTAATGTTTCATCAAAAAGTCTAGGTGTGTTCTCTAAGCTGTTCATTTGGAAAAGCATATGCATGGCAATTAAATTGTCCCTATTGATATTCTCACTTCCTTTTCAGGGCCATAGCATGGATTGTGTATACCTAAATAGAATTCTTTTCAAAATAGTTCCATGAAAGTTGAATTCTGTTTGACATGTTTGTTTAGGGAAATGTGCTCTTCAGTCTTCTGTGATGGATTGTTCTTGTATTTAACCACATCCAGTTTTAGCAGAGCACACTGCACAGTATTTCTCTCCTAACTGTGTCATCTTCTGCTCCTGTAATTTCAGAGCAATTGCTTTGCTCCCCTCTGGAGCTATTTATACTCAACATTTGCTGTTCTATGTGTTACCCATTCACCTGTACAGAGATAAGAGCAGGCCCAATAAAATGAAATTCATGCAGTTTTTCTCTTTGTTCGTTTCCATCACACGGATAAATAAGACTCTTAATACAAAAGCGAGTCTAAAAATTCTCACTAGTTACTTCTTAAATGCCTGGATCAGAGGCAAAATATCTATGATGACTAAAGCAGAGTAACAAAAAAGAAAATAATCGAAAAACTTCAAACCACCCATAGCTTCCTTCAGTATAGAAGGAAACATGTTGGGAATATTGGTGTTTGGAAGAAATCCATTCCTCTCTTCCAGTAATGGAGCTGGTATACTGTGTTTCTAAGTGTTCCTACTACGTGCACTTGAGTATGCGCCCTCTGAGGAAAACAGGCACACAAAAGAGAGAATAAAAGTTTGAGTCTTTTGTCTCTGAACCTCTCTCCAGCCTCCCATGCAGTCCGCTTTCAGCCACTCCCTCCTCACGTCCTCCCGTCCTCCTGCCTCCTTGCATTGATTTTTAAAATTCTTTATTATTTTTCTCACTTGACTCCTCAGGTCAGTCTCCCAAGTTATCTTCCTTCCTCCCACTTTAAACAAAGTCTCAGCTTCCATGAAAAGGGTCATTTCTCTATCTTTAGAGTATTTCAGAGCAAAAACAGAGGGGCCTTCCCTTCCAAGGGAGGAGTGCAGGCTCCTGCTTCCACCACCATGTCTGCTTCATGCTTCCGGGGAAACTCCAGGATTTGCTGTTTTCCTTCTTTTAAAAGAGAAAAATGTGTGCGATATAGGTGCAAAAGTATTTTTGCACAAACCTACATAAGTATTAACCACTATTTGTGTTTCTTTCTTAAATAACTTGTAAAATACACTAAAGCCTTAAGTTTGCATTTCTTTATTACTGGGAAAGCTGTTTACTGAGTGGGATTTACCTGTATTTATGTGAACTACATTTATAATTGAATTGCCCCTTCCCCCTAGATGCATGAGAGATTTACTTAATTAGCATTGATTCCTAGTCTCAAAGGACTGAGAATTTCAACCAGAGCTTAGGTGTATAAGGTGGTATAAAAGCAATGTTGTTGTGTTTCTAGTTTGGCTAATAAATTGGCTTTAGAGAAATGAATCTTTTCATGACACTTGGGAATAAAGCTTGTGATTTGCTGATGTTGGACAAGGTGGAAGTTTCACTTTTGTTAAATTTTTGTCCCTGGCATAAGATTAAATACCTCCTCAGATCAAGGGAATTTTCCTCCCTCAGTCTTATAAAGTTCTTAGAGGACTTGGAAAGCATATTATAAAATACAATTTGAAGGTGAAAGGAGAAATAAGCAAGCCTCAGGTCTGAAAACTGGATAGATTATACAATTACTTTAGTTTGCCTATAGAAAATTTTAGTGGAGAGTATTTTTTTCACCTAATATTAGGGTAGCAGAGAGATGCTGAGGTGACTGATATTTCAAGGAGAAAAGTGCTTAATGATTATAAATGCATAGCTAGAAATAGAGTTTGCACAACCTTAGCCATACAGATTAATCTAACAGATTTTCTCTAATACTAATACAAGAAAGTATTATCGGATCTCTTTAAACATTTCTGCTGGAAACATTTTTTTTTTTTTCTTATTCAGGTGAAAATTGACTCTGTTTATGTAGAACAGGATAGGCCCCCTTAACTCTCAGATATTCCCCAGTAATCCAAGCATGGGAATTATATCTTTGCCCGTACCTGCACCCAATGCCAGTGAGATTTAAGAACAACTTCAGATCCTGAATACTGATCAAACTCATCAACTTAGAGTCGAGGGATAAAAATAAAACACCTTTCAGAGAGAGTGTGGTTCAAGTTTGGTGTTTATTAAAGGGTATGAGAGAGTCCTAGCTAGGATTCTCAAAGGAAAAAGGACACCGAAAGGAAGGTTATACTTTTTGAATCATTTGTGATTTTATTTGTTTTTGCAGTGGATCTCTTGAGCCTGTCAGCTGCATGTGATGCCTTGGACCAGCACAACCTCAAGCAAAATGACCAGCCCATGGATATCCTGCAGATTATTAATTGTTTGACCACTATTTATGACCGCCTGGAGCAAGAGCACAACAATTTGGTCAACGTCCCTCTCTGCGTGGATATGTGTCTGAACTGGCTGCTGAATGTTTATGATACGTACGTATGGCTAGTTTTTGTTTCCCGGGCTCTGTCACAGGAGGCTTAGCTTACAGAATGGTGACAGTGTAATTAGCATTACAACAGGGCCTCAGAAGCTGTGGACCTAATGCTGTTCCTGTGATAAATCATTTTTGCATTTATGACTTGAAAAATATTTTAATAAACTAGGAGTTAAGAGCCAGAACGTAGATTGCTCTCAGATTAGAAAACAAACAAAACCCTGAGATACTCATTCTTCAGATAGTGGAATAAGTCAACATACAGCCCTTGGTTCTTTCCCTTTCTCGCCCATGGATTTTGGAATTCTTCCATGCACTTCAGGGGTGGCTCCCTCTCACTGGCGGCCGGCCATGGCTGTGCTCCTGGAGATACTGGCACATCTGTCTCCAGATCAGAATTGTCTTAGCTGATACTTAGGAGACTTGCAGAAGATTATGAATTGATAGGCCAAACAAAATGAAAACAAGCCCTTAATACAGCAAACTTAGCTCCTCAAATTGAGTACATTTTTGGTTTTATTTTGTTTTCTAATAAGATTTTACGAAGTTTCAGTTTGGTGCCTCCATTCATCACTCTCTCTTAGAGAACAATTATTTGTTTCTTTTGGATTGCACATGGGAGATATCCCCAGTTCTGATGTTTTTTTTTTTTTTTTTTTTTTTCTTGAGCTTAATGAAGACAGTTGAAGAAGGGAGCAGAAGGAATTGGTTTTAATGTTGCCTAAATTCTTCTTAGACCTCAAAATTATTACATACCTCATTTCACCAGTCAAGAACATATTCCCATTTGGAAATTTGGGAAGGTTTGCTAAAAAGAGTTGCATAACAACTATTTTGCCTTTTAACTTTGTTGTAGACTTCCACCACCTTTTTAACTAAAATTTATAGCTTTTTTTCTTTCTTATTTTGATAAGGTATTGCTTTTTAAAATTTCAGGACCACCTGACTATTACATTCATCATAGTTATCTACCAAGTCCTTGAACATGTCGGATTTCAATTGTGAACTACATTTACATTAGTTTTGATAAGAGTTTGTATTCGGGTTTCCCCTCAAATATATTTTGGCACTGTTTTCTTTGCAGATGACATGTGAATGCATTCTGAATATATAACTCCATTCTACCTGCCTGAAAATTATTTGGTGACAATTTTAACTCCTTGAAGTTGCTGTATAAAGTGGATTTGTTAAATTTTGAGCAACCTTTTCTTAAGGGGAAAAAAGATAAGAAAATTTTCCAATGATAGGAATTTTGTTAGTCCATTAGTGCCCAGGATTTCTTTTTGACTGAGGGATTTAATAAATTTTAATAGTTGAAAGTTGAGCATATTGTTCACCGAAAATAACCGCAGTTGGGACTATCATTTGTGATTTTGAAGTGCTAATGAGCAAATTATTCGAAAATGTTTTCTCCTTTTTCTTTTTACCGATATCTAAGGGCCAGTAGCTTTCTGTAATAAAATAAGAAGCCAAAAAATATTGAAAGACATTTTCTAACTTTAATTTTAGGTTTTGGGGTACACGTGAAGGTCTGTTACATAGGTAAACTCGTGTCATGGGGGTTTGTTGTACAGATTATTTCATCAGTCAGGTATTAACCCATTTATGCTTAGTGTTCCGTTACTGGAACACTAAGCTTTTGTGGGCATTATTCATATCCTACTGCTCAAGGTCATTGTCAAGGTCTGATTTTCACAAAAAATAATTTGCAACCTCCAGCATAAACGGGTTAACCGCAGTACCCAATAGTTGTCTTTTCTGCTTCTCTCCCTCCTTCCACCCTCTACCCTCAAGACCCCAGTGTCTGTTGTTCCCTTCTTTGTGTTCGTGAGTTCTCATCATTAAGCTTCCACTTATAAGTGAGAACATGCAGTATTTACTCTTCTGTTTCTGCATTAGTTTGCTAAGGATAATAGCCTCCAGCTCATCTGTGTTCAAAAGACATGATCTCATTCTTTTTTATAGCTGCATAGTATTCCATGATGTATATGTACCATATTTTCTTTATCTAATTTGTAATTGATGGGTATTTACATTGATTCCATGTCTTGAAAGACATTTTCTACAAAATGGAAAACTTTTCATTCTTATTTTTCCTTTTTTTTCCCCATGGATAAAATTAGCTTATTAATAAATTTGTTATGTGGAATGCTTTATTTCGGTTTTCTATATGCAAAGTGAAATAAAAGCAATCTATATTAAAACATTGATATAGCAACAGGTTATTTATAAATTTATTTTTTAGATCATGTATTTGAATGCTGTTTAAGAGAGTATCATATTTTTCTCATAGAGATAAACATTTATATTTTATATTATGTGTTATGTGGCCTGAAGTGATTAATTTTCTTTCAGTAAGGGGCAGTCTGATGAAGATCTAAGCATTTAAGAGGGCAGAGCAGTTAGTTGCCGGTAATTTTTTTGGCTTCAATGACCAAAGTGGGTAATTTGCTTTAATAACCAAAGTAGATTGGTGAAGAGCAGTAATTCTTCTGCTTACCAACTTAAACCAAGGTGGCTTTCCATAGGTGAATAGAATTTTTTTTTCTTAATTTATGTAGAACTTTTGCAGTTCACATACGGGTGTTTAGGAATTGAAACTTGGTAAACATTCAGTGGTCAAGTTGGTTGAATTTCCATTGTATTGTAGGTCATCAGTCAAAGAGATAATGGAATTTGGAAAAGTTCAAACAATCTTAATAAAACAGCGGTCAATAGAGTTCACACCACTTTACTCTTTTATTTTTCCTTTTCAAGGCTTTATGCTTAAGTAGAAGTGTTTACCCTCTAGGAAAGTGTCAGTAATTGTTTTCTGGTTTGATTCTTCATAATAGGGGACGAACAGGGAGGATCCGTGTCCTGTCTTTTAAAACTGGCATCATTTCCCTGTGTAAAGCACATTTGGAAGACAAGTACAGATGTAAGTCGTGTATACTAACGCTGTATTCTTTTATTAATGTTGGCTAATTACCATCTAGTTCTAGATGGGAAATGACAGACTGTTCTTATTTGACAGCAGGTTCCTCATGGAAGATGTAGAACTGCTTTTAGAGTGTCACAAAATTTGGTTTGTGCCATTCCTTGTCAAACATTAAATTGCAGGCATTTAAATAGAGAATGAGGATTAGCTTTTCCAGTCCAAGTATTATTTTACATTACACTGACTGTGTCTGAATAAAACACATGTTCCTAGGGGATAAAGTCTGATTTTCTAACCTCTTTCTATAAGTCGGAAAAATAAGTGTGAAGATTTAATCCCTGCCCTTGTCTAGTCTTTGGATTCTTATTTAAAGAATACTATGTGACATTCATGTTCAAGAAACATTGTTTATTTTATAATCATCTTACTGCAAGTTGTACTGACACATCCAATTCTGTGACGTGACTAACATTTTATTATTTGGGAGACAGATAGCTTGCTGTTTCTTAAAGGGTAGATACGTACCACCCTACAGAATTTCCTTTTGATTACGCGTTGGGTTCTTCTGCTTAAAAATTTTAAAACCAAATTAAAAGCAAATGCTAGAGGAGTGATGGTTCAGATGACCAAGTGACCATCCATTCCTATTGTGAAAGGCTGCACTTGGTTTTCCCCTTGAAATGCTTATAAGCAATCTTTCCAGTAGGAGTATTAAACAAACCCAGCCTAGCTTGTCTTTTCCCCTAAGGCCTAGCCACACATGTGAGGAGATGTGCTGAGCTTCAGGACAGGCAGGAGATAAAAGCCACTCTGTGTCCTCCTGATCATTTCTCCTTCAGGAGTAAGCCACAAAATACACAAACCATTTTGACTCTCACTTTTATGTAGTGTCCGCTTGAGTTTTCTCATCCTGAGAACCAAAGAGAAATAACTGAACAGCTTTTATTAACCATGTTAAAATGTATTTTGGATAAGATGGGATATCTGTGTGCTTTTCTCCTTTAAACATTGTAGTTACTTATTATAGATTAGGTTTTAATCTACCATATATATGGTATAGTAACAGCACATTGTAAATATAATATTAAAGTGAATAATTAAGGAAGCTTTGAGCTGGTGTTTCAAATAACTACTAAGAGGGAACATGGTTTTAAGTTGGTGAAACAAAAAATATTAAATTCAAAATGAGATGTTTGAAAATAACTCATAACTTTGAACATAAACATCTAGGTATGTGTATCAGAGAGAAGATAAAAAGCTGTTCGTACAATCTCAATTTTTAATGCCATCTTAGGTATCCTGTTAAAGCATTTAATTTCCTAGAGTTTAAAGTGTGCTTATGGGTACAGAAAGCTTTCTTGGATTTACTTTTTTTGAAGGGGCAACTTCTAGGTGAATATAAGGTATGATTAAATTTTTATATCTGAGAACAAAACATAACATTGCAAGCATTCGGTATGTTCATTCATTCTGTTACATATATTGGGCACCTACTGTCCACCGGGTACTGTTAGTCTACTCTAGATACTTCTGGCACACAACTGACCAAGATATGGTTCCTTCCCTCAAGGGGATATAATTCTCCTGCCAAAAAAGATAGACACATATTAAATCAATGCCAGCATAACGTGATATGAGCTATTAATTAGAAATATGCAGCCAGGCGCAGTAGCTCACGCCTGTAATCCCAGCACTTAGGGAGGCCGAGGTAGGTGGATCACTTGAGGTCAGGAGTTCAAGACCAGCCTGGCCATCATGGTGAAACCCCAGCCTGGCCAACATGGTGAAACCCCGTCTCTACTAAAAATACAAAAATTAGTAGCTGGGCGTGATGGCATGTGCCTGTAATCCCAGCTACTCAGGAGGCTGAGGCAGGAGAATGGCTTGAACCCAGGAGGCAGAGGTTGCGGTGAGCAGAGATTGCGCCACTGCACTCCAGCCTGGGTGACACAGCAAGACTCCATCGCAAACAACAACAACAACAACAGATTATGCACAGTATCCTGTGGGAACACACACATGATGGACTAGAAGCTCAGTGATCTTATGACTCCATAAAGAAGTCCCAACTGTGGTACATTTTTGAATCTCTGGTATCCAAAGAGGGTGGTGTTTTGGGCCAGTTATATGTCTCTTGATGCTAAAACACTTATTTTTTGATGTAGTTACATCCTATATATAACAATTCCCAAGGATTGTGTTCTGGCTTAGAAGAAATTTAAGTGTCAAGGGTACATGTAAGCTTGTGCTTCTTGCAGTGACATAGTTTATGTAAAAGTTATCACACTTCATATATATACAGTGATCATTAACTTGATTCATAAAAATAATAAATATCCAGATTAGCACAAATTAGAAGTAACCCCACTCTGTGGAAATATAGGCTACTCTTGAGAATTGCTACTGGAATTGAGTTGGACATCAGTTTCTGCTGGCATCCATGGGTGCTGTGTTTTGACTGTTGGAATTTTCTTCTTCCTTTGTAGACCTTTTCAAGCAAGTGTCAAGTTCAACAGGATTTTGTGACCAGCGCAGGCTGGGCCTCCTGCTGCATGATTCTATCCAAATTCCAAGACAGCTGGGTGAAGTTGCATCCTTTGGGGGCAGTAACATTGAGCCAAGTGTCCGGAGCTGCTTCCAGTTTGTAAGTTTTTCACCTTCTAGGTAACATATGTATTCTTTCATATTTTAGAAATTAATTTAAAAACCCACAGAGCTTCAGTTTCTCATATTAGCTCTTCAGTAGGCAGTAGGTGTGGGATTTGGGATATTTGGAACCTCTGTAGTAAGCAGCTTCTGGAACTCTAGGTTTTGGGAAAGAAGACAGTGCTGAGGAAGGAAAAGAAATCTCCATCTGCAGCAGGGACCCCACAGTGACTGAGGTGCTAGAAGGGAAGAAGTTCAGCAAGGGAGGAAATAAGTCTCTAGCCACAGAAATCCTATGTATATAAGAAAATGGCCTTTGTAGGCGAGTCTCTTAGTCTCTGAGTCCTTTCTCTAATTCTGTCATTATAGCCTCCTTTCAATGGATGTTGGTAAATTATTACCACAGCTATCCCTTTTTAAAAAATGTCCTTTGTAGCTTTGACATTCCCCTATTATTCCAAAGTCTCGAGGTGTGTACTCTGCTAATGTCCATCACTAACTGAACACACTCTTGTCCATTCTATTTCCTATCCTGTCCCATTGCTTTTTCTCTGTCATAGTCAGTGCCCCAGAAATACCCTCTTCTTCCCAAATGCCTGAGCACTCCACTGATAGACATTCACATTGCTCTAATTTTTTTTCTCTGTTTTTTTTTTTTTTTTTCTTTTTTGAGATGGAGTCCCGCTCTGTCACACAGGCTGGAGTGCAGTGGTGCGATCTCTGCTCGCTGCAACCTCCACCTCCACCTCCCGGGTTCAAGTGATTCTCCTGCCTCAGCCTCCTGAGTAGCTGGGATTACAGGCGCCTGCCACCACGCTCAGCTAATTTTTGTATTTTTAGTAGAGACGGGGTTTCACCAGGTTGGCCAGGCTGGTCGCAAACTCCTGACCTCAGGTGATCCACCTGCATCGACCTCCCAAAGTGCTCGGATTATAGGCGTGAGCCACCGTACCTGGCCTCTAATTTTTATTAGGTAGATAGTGCTACAATGAACATCCTTGTCATTTAGCTTTTATCTTTGAAGCTTTCTTTATAGGATTAATTCTCAGGCGTGTGATTGCCAGACAAAAGAATACAAACCTTTTTTGTGGCCTTTCTTCAAAAGTTGTTCTAATTGTAATGCTATCAGTATTGAAGGAGTAAGATACTTTCAGTATCACATTATTCACGGTGTTCTTATGTTTTTTTTTTTTTTTTTTCCAAGTGCTAAGAGCTGTTTTTCTTATATAGGGTTTCTCGATCCATTCTAATTCTATTAACAATGGCTGAGATTTACAAAATGGAACTAGCTGTAGAGCTAACTGGGTTGTATCTGAAGTCTTTGACCACAGACTACGATGAAACTATAGAAGGCTTCCTGGGCAGAACACTGTGAATATTTAGGTGTTTCAAGCAGTTTGAGTATTTATTTAATAGTTGGACACATTTACCGGATGCACACATAATAAGTTCATGTATGTAAAGTGGGATATACTGTTTGAATTATTTTGCCAAAATTATGGCAAATTAGCTGTAAATGTAAAATACATGTGGAGAAATAAATATCTTTTCCTCCTCATACCCAAACCTTCCAAAATGCAGATAGATGATCAATCCAATCAATCAGCAAAATGTAGACACAAGTAACTTTCATACAATGAATATTAATGGCCACAAGCAATCTAGACTCATTTTGATTTTTAAAATCCAATTATAAAACAACTTGCCATAAACATGAGTTATTTCCTAATCTTTTGTTTTATTGTTTTTTTTTTTTTTGAGACAGAGTCTCACTCTGTCGCCAAGGCTGGAGTGCAATGGCGTGATCTCGGCTCACTGCAACCTCCGCCTCCCTGGTTCAAGCGATTCTCATGCCTCAGCCTCCCGAGTAGCTGGGATTACAGGGCACCTGCCACCATGCCTGGCTAATTTTTTATAGAGACAGGGCTTCACCATGTTGGCCAGGCTGGGCTCGAACTCCTGATCTCAAGCAATCCACCTCCCAAAGTGCTGGGATTACAGGTCCTAATCATTTTTCACCTTTAGTCAAGTCTCAGTTACTTTTTCAGTTCTGGTGAAGCACACACACGTGTTCATATATAGGGATATATAAACATAAGTGTGTGTATTGTGACTTGGGTTAAAGGTAAGGTTCAGTGATGGTCCCTGCTGCAAAGTAAACTAGGCTCTATTCAGGGCCCGCTGGAGCCTTTGTTTTCTCTCACCCCAAGTACTGACTCATCAGGAAGGCACCACCATCCTCTCTGCAGCCTCTGGCCTTCTTGAATTTGGTTGTCAGGATAAGGGGTGGCCAAACAGAAGCTCTGCTTTCCCTGGACTGCCCCCCTTATCAGGAGACCAACCTATTCCATTTCTGCCTGCTGCATCCTTTTGCTGGATAACCTCCTACTCCCCTAAGCCCGTGTCTCTGGGTTGGTTACATTTCTGTCTCTGTAATAACAACTCTGTATTCTCGGTATCAAAGCTCTGAATTCAATCCATCCTTGCATATTTATTGAATGCCTCCTGGTTGGCCAGTCAGTCTCCAAGCTCTTTGAAATGTGAAATGTGTTTTGTTTTGTTTTGTTTTGAGAAGGGGTCTAACTTCATCACCCAGGCTGGAGTGCAGTGGCACAATCACAGCTCATTGCAGCCTTGACCACTGGGCTCAAGTGATCCTCCCAGCTAAGCCTCCTGAGTAGCTGGGACTACAGGCATGGACCACCACGCCTGGCAATTTTTTGGGGTGTGTGTGTGTGTGTAGACAGGGTCTCTAGCCATGTTGCCTAAGCTGCTCTCAAGATCTTGTGCTCAAGCTGTCCATCCATCTCAGCCTCCCAAAATGCTGGGAGTACAGGCGTGAGCCACGGCATCCAACCTTGAAATATTTTCTGTGAGACTGGGGGGAAATCAGTCAAGATATGAATGGTGGTAACAGGTGGCTTTTTATTTTCTCTGTACTATTTTTATTTTCTGAGTTTTCTTCTTTGAACATTTATAATTCGAAAAAAATAATTAGTAAAGTGCTGCCTCTTTTTTGGGGGAAAGAAACATGTTTTGTTTGATTGCTTTCCATTGCCATCCTTACATTGTTTCCAGGCCTTCTCATCATTGCACTGGCTTCCTAGCAAGCTTCCACTCCACACTCCAGTCCTTTTCATTGGTCTTATTGCCCTCATTACTGGTTTTAGAGAAAAGCATTCACCATATGATGCCATCCTTGAAAATGGCAGTATCCTTCTGTTGTCTACTGAACAAATCCTAATTTCTCTATTTAACTCTCAGACTTTTCCTAATCTGGTTTCATAACCACCCATAGTTTGCTTTCACTATCATGAAACAGCTTCTCCTTACCACTTGTACCTATTATGCTTATAAATAATATTGTTACCATTGCTCCTAACAAAACTTTGTTCACATGAATTCTCTCATTTAATCCTCACCAAGTCCTTGAGGGGAACAGAATAGTCAGGCTTTGGAGATTTTGCTTTTATTACTGTTTAAGTGGATGAATAATTTATCTGTGCCCTTAAAGTCCCTCAGCTGGTGGAAGAGTTTGATTCCTAGCCCAGTATGCCCACCGCCACATTTATCACCTCATTCCCAAATATGTAGTTTCTGATACTTCTGCTCTCCAGCTTCCCGAGGCCAAACAACAGCTACTTTTCCTGAGTCCTGGATAGAATAAGAAAAGGTATAACAAGACAGGGGACCTTGAGGGGGAAGAGGAATGAGTTTGAAGTATTGGCAAATTGAGTATTTCCAGTCAGATGCTAGTAAATTCTGTATGTATGGTGAGGCTTACATGACTTAGATTTGGGGAGCCTCTCAGCTTTGTAGCAATTTGCAGTCAGGTTGAATGGATCCATTGTAAATACTTAGGAATCCACGTCCTGGCCCTGGCATGCTTTTCCTTGGCCAGGTGCACTGGCGGTCACCTTGCCTTTCATTGTGCAATGTGCACAAAAATACAATGTTTGCTGTAGGGAAAGATAACAGAAGTGAAAATGTCCTCTGCCCTTTGTTTGAAACCTAGGACCTTGAGAATGGGGCTGGGCTGCCTCCTTCAGCAAGCTTGTGCTCAAAGGCTGCTATTTCTACCAGCCTGAGGTAAACGGTAACAAAGTACTTGTTTATCCTACAAATGCATTCCTTGCATCTCAGATTTCATTTCCTTTGATTTCTTATCACCAACTGGAAACCTTACTTTTTTTCAAGTTGGTACAGTTAGAAACGTACTGAATCTTCTGATTCAGACAAGGGCCCAGTATTGGCAAGAAGAGAGGTACGTTTTTATGTGCCACACTCTCTGGATTATTTATTAAAGGTTTTCTCGTATCCCCCGCCCCCACTAGCCACTTAGAAAAGGAAATCACCCATCAGGTCTAAGTGAAAAATTCTACTTATTTAAAAATCACTATAGGTCTTCCAAGGAATTATCCATTAAGCCAGGAAATGAAGTCACATCCATGGATATGAAAAAGGAATATTCACTATAAATGTATGGCTTTGACAGTGGTATCTTTGTAGATACTAAATGAGGCAGCAGGATATGTTTCCACATTAATAGCATATTGCAGTCAACACATTTACTGGGAAACTGACTCATTTTGGTAGTGATAGAAGTAAAGTTGTGCAATGAGTTCGTTTTAGAGATACAGCTGTAATTAATATATTGCCAGCTTGTTCCTATCTCATATTCCATGGAAACAGCCCTGTTGAGAGATTAGATTGATCTTTATGACCTTAGTAAGGCCAAGCCTGCCCTGGCAGTGAGTCACATAGACTGCCTGAAGGAACCTTGAGGATTATCTGCACGTCTCCTTTTTCAGATGAGGAAACAGGCCCACAGTGTCACAATGAATCTAATCTACATCATGCAATTATATCATGTTATGGCTTCAACCAGTTCAGAGACTGGACTGAAATAACATGGTGTTAATGTGTTAATGTGATCCCTTATATGAATTTTAGATTGTAATAGAATGAGATAGATAAATAATAAACACCCCTTCTCCAAAACACATACATGTACACACACATCTTGATTGAAAATACTCTAATCCCAATATAGCTATTTAGTCTGTCTTCAAATAAAACCAAGTATCACTTTTAGGTGGGAAAACTTTATACAGTCATGTGGTGAAGAATGACGTTTTGGTCAATGACAGGCCATATATACTATGGTGGTCCCATAAGATCAGTTTAATAAGAGATTATGATGGAACTGAAAAATTCGTATTACTTTGTGACATCATAGCCATTGTAACATCATAGCGCAAAGAATCATCTCACAAACCTGCACTGCCAGTCATTTAACAGGTAAAAAAGTATGTTTTGAAATATTTTATTTTTAACTATTATGGACACATAATAGTACTTATTTATGGGTTACGTGTGACATTTTGATACAAGCATACAGTATGTGTAGGGTAACACAGAGTAATTGGGGTGTCCATCATCTCAAACATTCATCATTTCTCTGTTAGGAACATTCCAATTCCACTCTTTTAGTTATTTTGAAATATACAATAAATTATTGTTGCCATGCATGGTAGCATGCACCTGTAGCCCCAGCTCCTCAGGAGGCTGAGGTGGGAGGATCACTTGAGCCCAGGAGTTCAAGGCTGTAATGCGCAACAATTGCACCTGTGAATAGCCACTACACTCTAACACGGACAGCATAGTGAGACCCTATCTGTAAAAAGATTTAAAAATATATTGACTACTATAGTGACTTTATTGTGCTACCAAACACTAGATCATATTTCTTCTTACGCATTATTTTTGTACCCATTAACCATCCCTTCTTTATCCCCCGATCTTCACTACTTTTCCCAGACTCTGGTACTCATGACTTTCCTCTACCTCCATGAGTTCAATTTATTTTAGTTACCATACATGAGTGAGAACATGGGATACCTGTCTTTCTGTGTGTAGCTAATCTCACTTAACATAATGTCTTCTGGTTCCATACATGTTGCTGCAAATAATGGGATTTCATTCTTTTTTGTGGCTGAATAATATCCCATTATGTGTTTACAGCACATTTTCTTTATGCATTCATCCACTGATGAGCACTTAGGTTAATTCTACATCTTGGCTATTGTGAACAATGCTGCAGTGAACATGAGAGTGCAGATATCTTTTTGTGATTTTGATTTTGTAGTATTTTCTTCTGTACACAATTTAAGAACTTTATTGTTTAGATAGCGTCAAGTATACCAACTTTGTATTCAATATGCTTCACCTATGAAAGCTGGAGTGTCAAAATCTGTTTATTGTACATCTGTTTTCTGCCTCCTGTTGTACTTAGTATTCAAAATGAATAAGTTGCTTTTCCATCTATCTTCTGAATTTCTCTATTCGTATGACAAAAATGAATACCATCTATGCACAGTTGTTGTAATAATGTAGAATGATATGAAAATGAGAATAAATTACAGTCTCAACTGTTGAGAACAAGCATTTCTCTGTGTTAGAAACATTCCAAATTCCACTCTTTTAGTTATTTTGAAATCTACAATGTATTACTGTTGCCATGCATGGTGGTGGGCCCCTGTAGCCCCAGGTACTCAGGAGACTGAGGTGGGAGGGTCATTAACACATAAATGATAAAGCATTCCAGAATACCTGGAGTAGTGACTGGCAGAGTGGTTAAGTGCATAGGCTTTGAAACCAGACCTTGCCTGGGTCCAAATCTCAGCTCTGCTATTTGCTGGTTGTGTGACTATGGACACATTTCTTAACCTTCCTGGCCCCTGAACTCTTGGAGGTGATTGTGAGGATTAAATGAACCAATAGAAGCAAAGCACTGAAGAGCTGTGGTGGATACATAGAAGGTGCCCAGTGAATGTTAGCTATGATTATCTAAAGTGTATTGTGGCATGAAAATATCCTGCCAATGTTAACAATTTCTTTAATCTATAACAAAACATCATCTGTGGATTGCATTTTAGAGACTCTAGAGATTCTGTTTCTCTGCAAATGTTAAAATGCCATATCGGCCGGGCGCGGTGGCTCACGCCTGTAATCCCAGCACTTTGGGAGGCCGAGGCGGGCGGATCACAAGGTCAGGAGATCGAGACCACGGTGAAACCTCATCTCTACTAAAAATACAAAAAACATTAGCCGGGCGCGGTGGCAGGTGCCTGTAGTCCCAGCTACTCAGGAGGCTGAGGCAGGAGAATGGAGTGATCCCGGGAGGCAGAGCTTGCAGTGAGCCGAGATCTGGCCACTGCACTCCCGCCTGCGGGACAGAGCGAGACTCCATCTCAAAAAAAAAAAAAAAAAAGAAAAAAAAAAAAATGCCACATCAGGAGACTTTTGGCTGGTTAGATTTAGACAGCATTCCCCGGGCCAATTGATTACTTTTTGTTTTTTTCTTTTTTTTTTGAGACAGAGTCTCACTCTGTTGCCAGGCTGGAGTCCAGTGGTGCCATCTTGGATCACTGCAACCTCCGCCTCCCAGGTTCAAGTGATTCTCTGCCTCAGTTTCTCAAGTAGCTGGGACTACAGGCGCATGCCACCATGCCCAGCTAATTTTTGTATTATTAATAGAGATGAGGTTTCACCATGTTGGCCAGGATGGTCTCGATCTCTTGACCTCATGATCCGCCCACCTCGGCCTCCCAAAGTGCTGGGATTACAGGCGTGAGCCACCTCACCTGGCCAATTCCATTTTACTAATACATTTTCCATCTTGAAAGTAACTCCTAAAAACCCTACTTCTCTTAGGTTTCCTTTGGCTTTTTGTTTATTAATCAGACTGTGGGCCCTTTGGTTCCACAGACATTCTTTTTACACCCCTTTTGGACAGATGAATACTCACTAGTAACTAAGTAATTAGTAAGGGTTAATACAATTCGGTATTTATAAAGAAGTGGCCTTTCCCAGAATTGAAGGTAGACCCTAATAGTCCAATCAGCCTTCCACAGAGATAGCTGGCTGCCATGAAAAGCTGAGCAATATCACCGACCTCTTACCGGGCCTGCTCATGAGTAGTTAGTTAAAATTCCTGCAATTTTCAGAAAAGACCCTTATCAGAGTATTATCAGCATTGTCTTAAGTTTAATATTGATTTCCAATTGCTATTTTTAAAAATTATAAGCTACCGTGGGTTAAGCTTTATGATGATCTGTTTAAGTGGTTTGTTGGATTAACTTCTCTATGTGGAGTAATGGATGTTTTCTTCACCAGAATTTTGAAGATAGGTTTGTGTTGTAGTTGAAACCTGTTTGATTCATACAGTTATTGCTAAGGAAAAGCATATGTCATTTTGTTTTCCATCTTCATCCTTCTAAAGTAGCACTTTATTGTTATGACTAAATCTTCCTTTCTTCCTCTCATTCTGTCTTTTCCTTCCTGCCTGCCTGTCTCCTTTCCTTTCCTTTTCTTTCTCTTTCTTCTTTCTTTTCTCTCTTTTCCCTTCCCTTCCCTTCCCTTCCTTCCCCTCCCTTCCCCTCCCCTCCCCCCTAAAATTCCCTCATGCTTTCTTATAATCTCACTAAGTCCCACAGCTCTGTTTTCTGTTCCTTTAATTTTGCCTTTTCCTGAAATGGATTTTAAAGGATTGTAGGAGGCAGTAGTGGAAGAGGTAACTTTATATCTTGTTCTTTTACATAATGTGTCCTGAACCACACTTGGGAAAGTATATTCCATGGTACCTATAGACAGATATATGTGCTTTACCGTGTATATGTGAAACTTTTCTAATTTAACTTTCCTGTTAAATTAGAACTCGGTAGCATAAATTAATACTGTTGAGTATACTTAGGGATTTGCATAGATTTGAAATTGTGCGTATGTTCCCTGGGGCCATGGTGTTAATTGGTTTATTAGTCAGGTGGAGTGGAGAGCCTGAGGTCAGGACAGTTGTCCTTGAACATGGAAATGAAGAGTGGATAATCACCATGTGTTATTGTTTGGGCTGATTTTATCTTTAATGGGTGATTCAGAGTTCTGATTAATATTTAGAGCAGTGAGTGCTGGCCTCCTACCTGCTCATTATCTTCAGAACTTTAAATAAAATACTTGATTTCTACCCAAGACGGTAGTTATGGGAAGCCTTTTGCTTCTTCTTGTCTCACAAAGACAACTCTTGACCTCTCAATCCTTACTTTGAACAAGAAAAAATTCTGTACATGTGGGGACTCTTAAACTCATTTTCATGGCTGGAGATTCACATTTAGGGATCTAGGAAAAGCACATCTCGGCAGAGTAGATGAGGAGATGCTTTAAGAACCATGACAAGGACAGGAAGGAAATCAATTTTGCGTTAGGTTTGTATTTTTAGAGAAAACGAATCCTGGGGAACTTTTCACACTCATTACTATTGACATTAATACCATTGCCCTGTCCCTTTCACAGTTACTAAAATCACTCTTGCCCACCCCCCTGCCTTGCCCACAACCCGTTCCCGTGAAGGAGTGACTTGGGAGAAATAATGGTTTCCAACGAATGTTTTATTTTGGAAACGTTTCAAACACAAAGAAGAGTTGAAAGGATAGTCTAAGGAACACTCATCTGTATCATACATCTGTACAATCCATGGTTGCTTTTTGCTCTACTTACCTCTTCCACCCTCTCAGCTCTGTTTATGTATGTGTCTGTCCGTGTACATATACACACAGACACATTTTCCTCCATGTCATTTAAAAGTAAAGGAGCATCACAACATAAACCCCTTAACACTTCCCCATACACCATTTTCTGAAAGGACATTCTCTAACATAACTGCAGTGCTATCATTACACACAAATTTAACAGCAATCCAGTAATACCATCTGATATGCAGTCCACACTGAAATTTCCCCAGTGCCCCAGAATTGTTTCTTATAGCCACTGTTTTCTTCCAGCATCTAGTCAAGGTTTTTGTCTGTCATGTCTCTGTACCTTCATTTAGTTTTCAACAGTCTCCCAGCATTTTTTTTTTCCTTTAATGACACTGACTTTTTAAGTGGGGGACAGAGTCTCACTGTGTCACCCAGGCTAGAGTGCAGTGGCGTGATCTCAGCTCACTGCAACCTCTGCCTCCCGAGTTCAAGCGACTGTTCACCTCAGCCTCACGAGTAGCTGTGATTACAGGCAGGCACCACCACACCCAGCTAATTTTTGTATTTTTAGTAGAGATGGGGTTTCACCATGTTGGCCAGGCTGGTCTTGAACTCCTGACCTCAGGCGATCCACCTGCCTTAGCCTCCCAAAGTACTGGGGTTACAGGTATGAGCCACCACGCCATGCTGATGTTGACATTTTTGAAGAGTTCAGGCCAGTTTTCTTGAAGAATATCCCATACTCTGGGCTTTTCTGACAGTTCCCTTGTGATTCAATTAATGTTAACATTTTTTTGGCCAAAGGACGGTAAGATGATGCTCTGTACCTACCACTGTATCACAATCTGGAGGGACAAAATAACATTTTGTTCCTATTGGTATTACTAAGAAGGTTAAGGTGGTATCTGCCAGATACTTTCCTTGTAAAATATCCTTTTCCCTTTGTAATTAGAAAGTAATTTTTGGATATTTTGACATATTATAATATCCATTCCTTAACCTTTCACTCTATGGTTTTAGCATTTACTGATGATCCGTGTCTAATTCAGTTATAATATTGGTGGTTGCATAATAGTGGTTTCCTAATTCTACCATTCTTTCTGCATGTATTAGACCATTTTCTTATGTAAAGAAGAGCTTCTACCTCTCCCCCGTGTATTCATGAATATCACTGTGGACATCCAAGGTGGTTCTGAGTGTACAAAAAATGATATCTCTCTTTACTGAACTGCCAATGGATACTATTTTTGTCTTGGAATCGTTTAAAATGGCAGTGTATAGAATCGAAAGTCCTTTCTCCAGAGAGCAACATAAACATATGTCTAATAAATATATTTCTATATTAGCCAACTGTTTTATGGGAACAACACATTGACATAATTAAAACGTGTAACATGAAAACTGTGCTGATTTGAGAAGCTCATAGAGTTTTGTTTCTTTTTTTCCTTTTTGCCACTTCAATATATATGGACCTGCACCTGTCAGTCCAGGTAGCTCATATGTGCCATAGCATCTAATGGTACGAGGGACATGTAATGCTGAAAAGAAGGGGAAAAGGAGGTGTTCAGACGAGATATAAGTATGCATTTATCAGTGTTGTGGGGTATTCACTTGCACCTTCCATTGGCTCTCACAGCCATGTTATCGGCATATAATTCAGTTGAAGATTTAGTACCTGGACATTGTCCTAAGTGGGTCTTGCTTACTTAGCTATCAGACTCAAGTACTTTCAAACAAATTAAAGATTCAAAAGATTTTGGGGATCACCTTGCTTTTTCCCATAGGAAATCACTTTTGTCCTGTCTTTTTAAGACTATTTTAAGCATATATATTTCAGTATTAAAATCATAGATAATCTTAAGCTGTTTCCTTAACCTCGTTGGGCCTTTTCTTATCTGTAACATAAAGTTAAAACAGGTTATCTCAAAAGTTACTTATCCCTAAGTTTCTTTGATTCTATGCTAAATGTTATAAAGGCAGAAAGGGAAATGGATTATTGTACTTATTTCAAAGCTTGGCTGTGATCAGCAAAGTCTTACCTGATCTTCTGGGTAACAACTCTTGTAACAGAGCTATAAGATACAGAAAACAGTGTTGTACATAGAGTGTGGCATGTCACGTGAGACCAACTGTTCTCTGAATAGAAACGCACACTAAGAGCAAGACGTGAAAAACCATTGCATAGAACCTCATATAAACGATCCCTTGTGTCCCTACACTGCAGTTTCCTCAGTAACTCAAAGGTAAAACCCAAGTATCTTGTGTCTAAGAGGATCAAAATGTCACCTTCCTTCTGTTTTATTTGTTACTTGCAGGTTTTGTATAGTTTTATAGAGATTTTTTTAATCACTCATTTGATTTTCATAAAAATTGGGATTGTTTGGAAGAAGAGTCATTAATATTCTTTACAACTTGTTCTTGTTCCTCCTTTTATGTTCTTTGCTGGTGCAGGCTTCTCTCTTATGTAAAATATTCCACTGATGCCCTTGGTAGATTTCGAGGTTGTTAAAGAAATTGTAATAACAGATCAGGGAACAGTCAGGGACTGCCTGTCCTATACTGTCTGACCCTGACTAACCATTTTCCTTGTAGTTATAAATCTTTTTGTGTACAGACTGTAATTCAAAAAACAGTTTTTATCAATTTAAATTCAGCAAATCTTTCCAAATGCTAAGGCTTTTTATAACAAGGGACAGAAAAGTTGAGTTGTCAGCTATCGATGCCATTGCCTATTAACAATGGCAATGACACTGAAATGATTTTTTGGATTTATGAGGGGAACATTTTACAAATGAAAATGGCCACTGTATTAGTCCATTTTCATGCTGCTGATAAAGACATAGCTGAGACTGGGCAATTTACAAAAGAGAGAGGGTTACTGGACTTACAGTTCCACATGGCTGGGGAGGTCTCACAATCATGGCAGAAGGCAAGGAGGAGCAAGTCACAACTTACGTGGATGGCAGCAGGCAAAAAAAGAGTTTGTGCAGAGAAACTCCCGTTTTTAAAACCATCAGATAGCGTGAGACCATTCACTATCACGAGAACAGCACAGGAAAGACCAACCCCCATAAGTCAATCACCTCCCACCAGGCTCCTCCCATGACACGTGGGAACTATGGGAGTTATAATTCAAGATGAGATTTGGGTGGGGACACAGCCAAACCATATGAGCCACAAAGGAGAGATTACCCTTTTTAAAAATCTGTAGTTTGCCCACAATATTTTCCATAAATAAAAATGTTTAGAAATTCTATTTGTGGATATGTAGGTATTTAATATTTGTATATTTAGTTCTTATTTTTTCTCTAAATGGTTATGACCGCTACTAAGTAAAATCAAAACACACACACACGTGTATACACACATATACACACAGACCTGCTTTACCTTGCCTGGGATCATTATTTCCCATGATTAAATAAATAAATTTCTGCAACTATTTATCTTGGAATACACTGCATAGAGTTGTCAGTTTGAGAAGCAACTTGATTTCAAATCTGAGTCTACAATTTTAGCATGTTTCCTTGTGACTTCTAGTTTGGGGCTGTTAATTTCCTTTTTGTTCTCTCTACCCTCAGTTTATGAAACAGTGTGGCCTTTTGGCAGTTGAATAGGCCCATCATAGCCTCCCAATTTCTGTGTTGTAGAGGATAGTTGCCGGCTTATTAAATGCCCTGCAGGACTCTCAGGGAAGTCTGTGTTTAGTGAATAGTGATGAGTCAATGTTGATTTCTTAGTTTTGACAAATGAACCATATGGTTATGTAAGATGTTAACACTGGGGCAGGGTTTCTCAACCTTGGTGCTGCTGATGCTTTGGCCTGAATCATTCTAGTTTTTTGTTGTGGGAAGCTGCCCTGTGTACTGCTGTTTAGCAGAATCCTGGCCTCTATCTACTAAATGCTAGTAGCACCACCTCAACGCACCCCCTCAACGCACCCCCTCACCCCCCGCCAGTTGCAACAACCAAAAGTGTCTCCCGTAAAAGATACCAGGATGAAATCACTTTTTGTCAGTCCGGAGGGTTCATGGTTACATGCCTGAGATAAAGACTGTCTCAAGGACTTTCTAAAATCACCCCACAAGAAATTCCTTTGTTAGGACTGCAGCAGTGCACGTAAGATGCTCTCAAAAGAACATCTGCCCAGTAATGGCATCTCCACTAATAAACTGACACCAGTTCTGGTGTTGAGCATCTGAAACCAACGAACTATGTTTCCAAGCAGCTTATGTAAACTTCTGCTTTTACCAATAAAAGTTTCCCTCTACCGTCTCCTCTTCAAATGCATCTTGGGTTGTAATCCTCATTTCTAATTCAGAAATAAGTTCAACATATTTGGAGATGTTTTTCTCTGATGTTTTTGGTCGACACTCCAAACATTGTTTTATTTCCTCTGGGGTATGACATCATTTCCGGTCGAGAACCACTGACCTAGAGAAAAGCTATCTGCCTGTGCAGTTCCTTTCAAGGGTCCCAAGTGTGAATTTTGTGTATACCTATATTTTAAGCCAGATCATTCTACACGTACCTTCTAAGTCCAGATGAAGTCTGTTAGCCTTTTATGTGTGATACCATCACAGAGAAACCAGCACAAGGACATTTACTTTAATCTATAAAGTAAATTTTGGACAGTTTGAGAAAGTAACTTATTTTGTCTTCTACTCTTTACAAAATCTTTATAAGTTTATGTTTTTGCTCTTCAGGATGACTAGGCAGGTTTTTAAAATTCTGACTTCATACAGATTTTATAATCTTCCTTTTATTTCTTGTGATCACATTGCAGCCGAATTCCCACCCACTGTTCAATTCAGCAGATTTTAACAGAGTCCAGAAGTATAGTTCCTGTCTTTAATTAATCTGCAATTTAGGAAAGAAATTAACGAGGTCTCGTTATGTATTGTTTCCAGGATGGTAGTTTCTTGTTATCTGAGAATTACTGGGCACGGTCTCTTGCCTAATGTTTACTTCTCCATATAGAGTTGACCCTTGAAAAATACAGGTTTGAACTGTGTGGGTCTACTTATAAGTGGATTGTTTTCGACCAAATGCGTATCAAAAATACAGTATTCAAGAGATGTGAAACCTGCGGATATGGGTTCAGCTGGGCCTACTGTGGGGACTTGAGTATGCATGGATTTTGCTGTATCTCAAGAGTCCTGTGGGAGTGAGGCTGCAGGGGGCCAGGAAGCAACCCCTAGCATATACTGAGGGACAACTGTACTAATTACTGTAGTTTATTAACTATTCACATGGTTTTCACAAACCTCACAATTGAAATGCCAATTGCCTTCTCTTAAAAATACAACATATATGTTTATGGTAGCTGGGATGTAGGGCTTGCTGAGAAATACTTAATTGCATTCCTTCTGTAGCCATGAATTAGTGTTATTACCTTGAGAGAAAAATGAGTATTCAGGTGGACCTCCTGGCAGCCAGTTAGCCCTTCAGTGTCCAAGGATTTATGGAAAGCACAACATCAAAGAAATCGAAAAGTTACTCGGAACCCTGGCAACTCTCCTACCTCCACACTTGCCATGTAATGCCCTTTGAACGTATTATTTTGATAGTTAGATCCCTTTGCTAGAAATTCCAGATATTGAGAATTCTTTAACTGTCTTTATACCTTGTTATATTTGTATAAAGGTGACATCTGTATGAAGCCACCCTCCAATGTGTTGTAACAGAGCAATAATAATGACAACTGATTCCTTCCCCTCCCCTAGCCTTTATGTTATGGATAGTTGCTGACAGGTGAAGATCAACAGAAAAAGAGGAGAAACCCAACATAATTCCAGACTGTGACTATCACAATGGAAGGAGCTGCGATAGCTTTACTTTTTATGTGTGCATGAAATAGAAGGGGAAAATGGAGTTACTGCCAAAACAACAGCAAAAGCAAAACAAAACAAAGCCAACAAACAAAACAAAACCCAGAGCTAAATGACCTTTCCAAGAGATTTTGCTAGGATGGCTTGAAACTGGTGTTTAGGGATGAGGACAGGGTCACCCTTGATACTGAGAGAGAAATATATCTGAGACTTTTATGTATCTCAACAAATAATGGTACTTACAAAGATTATCTCAGTCCAGTGAATGCCATCATACTTATCTTTTGACCTTAATAACTTCCTGCTATTCCAGTCTATCCCTATATATTTTTTTCTAGAATGATCGAAATGTAATTTTAGCTGAGTTTAATTCTAGTTCTGTTAGGTCTTTACAGAAGCTTGCCTGGTTTTTAATTCTTTCCTTCTTTATCGCCAGACAAAAGGAGAGGGAATATACCACTAGGATATAGAATAGTTTGTCATAAAAATGAAGGGTGGAAACAGAATGAGAATGTGAATCCCCATACCTTGTCTTCAGTGCTGTCAGCTGGCATAGGTGAGCAGTTTTAAAAGAGCCAAAATAATGGAGCTTGCATCTTAGGGGCTGGACAGAAATTTCAGAATGTTCAACCTTTAAGCACAGAAGAATCTATGGTATTTTTAAAGAGTAGAACATTCTACAGCCTCCCTTGGTAATTCACACTAATGCTTTAACAACTTTCAGCATCAGGAAATTCTTCCATATGAGCTACAGCCTAAATTCTTCATGCTGCTTACGTCTGTTTCTTCTTGTTCTGTCCTCAGTGGAGAGATCGAACAGCTGGTCACAGGCCCCTATGCAAGAGCCATTCACATAATTGAAAACTGTTATTAAATCGCCCCTTCAGCAGTCACTCTTTCTTGCATGTTTTCTCTCTCTCTCTCTCTCTCACTCTCAGAGTCTGGGAAGATTCCAGAGCTGATTAACATGTTTCTTTACTGATGACCTTCTCAGCCTTTAGTATGTTCACGTGCACTAAGAATTTTAAGAGGCAGATATAATGTGCAGTATTTCTTTAATTAATTTGACCTTCTCATGAAGCATTTTGCTGGACGATTGATCTGCTGGACATACAGGGAAACACTGACTCAGAGATTTTAGTTGAGTAGGAACTCTATGTGAGCCTACAGTACAGAACAAAAGAAAGTAATCCAGTTACACTGTCCGGAGAAACAGAGGTACATTCTCAGCAATTATATTTGAAGAATAGTTTTCTAAATGACAATGGCAAACTAAGCCGTGTCATATGAGGAAGAAATAAAAAGAATAGGAATGAAGAGGCATAGACAGACAAGACAGCTCTGGTAAAATATTTAAAGAGCTGTTCAAAGAAAAGAACTTCTGGGTTGCTGGTCAGATGGATGATAAAAATGACAATAACAATAGCAAACATGATTCTTGCTATGTCTCAGACACAGTTCCAATTGCCTTTCATTTGTTGACTCATGTAATCATAAAATAACTCTATGAGGTAGGCACTATTAATATTTCCACTTCGTAGCAGAGACAAATTAAGACACAGAGAGATAAAGTGATTTTCCTAAGGTCACACAGCCAGTGAGTGGTAAAGCTGACATCTGAACTCCAGTGGTTTCACTCTGGAACTTCTACTCCTATATGCTGTGCTGATGGATTTCAGCTCAATGTGATGACGCACTTTTGACAGGGTTATCTGGACATAGGTGTTCAAGATCACCTTCTAAGGATGTTTCCTAGCTCTCTCACATGAGTGGTGTAGTGGCTGTAAGCACACACTGACGTGGGTAAGAGTTTGGATTCAATGAATGCTGAGTTTGGACTCAATGAAACTTGAAAGTCTTACAGCTCTGTGGTGCCATGCCAAAAGGATGAATTGACTTGCATGATCTTTTTCATCTTTAGATTCCATAATTCATTATAAACATTTTTTTCCCCACAAAGTACCTCTGCGATGGAACTCTACACAGATAAAAGTGCTCAGCAACAACTTTTTAAAATTTAACTTTTAAGTTCAGGGGTACATGTCTAGGTTTCTTATGAGGTAAACGTGTGTCGTGGGGGTTTGTTGTATAGATTATTTTGTCACCCAAGCCGAGTACCCATTAGTTATTTTCCTGATCCTCTCCCTCCTCCCACCCTCCATTCCCTGATAAGCCACAGTGTGTGTTTTTCCCCTCTATCTGCCCATGTGTTCTCATCATTTAATTCCCACTTATAAGGGAAAACATACAATACTTGGTTTTCTGTTCCTGCATTAGTTTGCTAAGGATAATGGCCTCCAGCTCCATCCACGTTCCTGCAAAGAACATGTTCTCATTCTTTTTCTGACTCCATAGTATTCCAGGGTGTACAGGTACCACATTTTCTTTATCCAGTCTACCATTGGTGGGCATTTAGGTTGATTCTAGGTCTTTGGTAAACAGTAGCATTCGATCAGAAGTTTGAACTGATATGATTTTGCAGCTAGGAAATCCAAAGTTAAACAGTTTATTATAGTGTTGCTAAATTTAGAATTAGGGGTAATGACTGGAGTACTGTTGAGGTGATCAGTGTTATAAGCCAAATGACCTGTCAGTCTAAACCCTCTTGCCTTTCTATCTGACATGTGGATATGTCCTTTATTAGCAAACCACATTACAAGAGAAGCAACTTGGGTTTGCAGCTTAAATACCCATTACTTGTGTGATACTAAGTATTCCCATGTCATATATTCAACTGAAATTGGCTGTGGAATAAGTAATGCTTCTTGCTTCTTGGAAAAGCAAATGAAAATCATCTCTGGAAAAAGCACTTTTATTCTAGGCCCAAACTTTTATTTATCTCTAGAAAATATCTGTAAGGTCAATTTAGTATGTAGTAAAGAACATTAAGCACACAAGAAATCAAGGTGGAAAAAGAAAGAAATCAAGGTGAATGAGAACCAGAAGAAATAGCAAATCATAGAAGCAGACCTACAATAACATCATATTCCAGAATTATTAGATTATTTTTTTAAATTATGTTTATGCAGTTAGAAAAAAAAAAAAAAAACAACATTGAAAAATATCTGCAGGGAACTACAAACTTGAGAAGTTACCTTAAAAATGACCAAGTAGTATTTCTAGATATCAAAAGTACAGTAATCAAAATTTAAACCTTTATGGGTTTACAGCAGACTGGCAAGAGAAATGGATACCCAGACAGTAAGGCAGAAGGAATTAGAAAGAATGAAGCAAATAAGGATTTTTAAAAAGATGTGGGGCAGACGGGGGGAACTAGGGAAGGCCTGTTCAGAGAAATATAGATTGAAGAAGTCTAACATTTATCTAACAGAGTTCTGAAAGTAGAATAGAGAGGGAATGGAGAAGAGGCACTATTTGTTGAGAGAAAGAAGATTCCAGAGCTGATTAAAGACTCTAAATCACATGTTTAAGGAGTCCAGTGAATCCTAGGCAGTCTAAATCAAATCCTAGAGACACAGCACAAGATAGGAAAAGGATAGATTATCTTTAAAGGAGCAACAGTCATCTTTACTATTGACTTCTCAACAGCAACAGAGACACATGAAAGTGGGGTAATATTTCAGTATTCAAAAACAAAATAAAAACAAGACCCAAAAACCTTATACTTGGGCCAGGCACGGTGGCTCATGCCTATTATCCCAGCACTTTGGGAGGCCAAGGCGGGCAGATCATTTTAAGTCAGGAGTTCGAGACCTGCCTGGTCAACATGGTGAAACCCCATCTCTACTAAAAATACAAAAAGTAGCCGGGTGTGGTGACATGCGCACATAGTCCCAGCTACTTGGGAGGCTGAGGCATGAGAATCACTTGAACCTAGGAGGCAGAGATTGCAGTGAGTCAAGATCATGCCACTGCACTCCAGCCTGGACAATAGAGCTAGACTCATTCTCAGAAACATATATATTTAATGAAGATAACTATCAGGAATATGGATTTTTTTTTTTTTTTTTAAGTATTTTCAGACAATCAAAGCTTGAGAAATGTACCACCAACAGCTAAAGGAAATTCTAAGGGACATATTTCAGGCAGAACTAATCCTAGATGGAAGATTGGAGATGAAAGAAAGGAATGAAGAGCAAAAAAGTAGTCAATATATGGGTCAATCTATCTAACAATATAAAAAATTAAAACAATCCTATAGGGTTGGAAAAATAAGGTATAATTAAAATTCATGAATATAGTAACATATAAATCAAATGATGGTATTTTGAGATTGTTGAGATCATTGTCCTCTCTGGGATGAATGGTATTTCTTACATTTAGACTTTGAAAGAGAGAGAGAAATGGGCAGACAGAATCAACAGGGCATCATGAAAACAGCACTAAGCCAGGAGGTTTGGATTCTATTATCAGCTCTGCTGCTAGTTGTATGGCCTTTGAAAAGCTACTTTTCTGATCTACAAAATCAGTTTGTCTATTAGATAAGGCTTGGGAACCAGATGAATTTTAAAGCCCCTCATTGTGATTCTATGAGAAATAGATTATCTAGAAAAAAATCAATTGTCCCCCTCCTTTGAAATTTTATCAGTAAACACCTGCATTTCACTTGTGGCTAACTTTCATGTATCAGTTCAAAAATTAGAATTAAATAGAGTCTCGCTCAGGTGTGTAGTTTGCTTTACCTTTCTCATTTGTTGTTTTTGTTTTCTTTTGTTGTCATCTAGTAGCCAAAAAGAGTAATGGCAGTTTACCAAAGCCTTAGGAGTAGGTAGCGCTTTGGATATTAGGGAGCATTTGCAGAAACAAGCTGTGAAAAGCCAGCCTAGCTTTGCAACCATTGTTCTTTCTTTCTTTTTTGTTTAACTTATTAATTGAACTGATATACAACTCCTTTGCCATCTTGCCTTCTTTTCTTTCATCCTTTTGTCCTCCTTCTCTCTCCCTCCTGTCTTTGCAGGCTAATAATAAGCCTGAGATTGAAGCGGCCCTCTTCCTAGACTGGATGAGACTGGAACCCCAGTCCATGGTGTGGCTGCCCGTCCTGCACAGAGTGGCTGCTGCAGAAACTGCCAAGCATCAGGCCAAATGTAACATCTGCAAGGAGTGTCCAATCATTGGATTCAGGTATTAGGAACAAAAAAAAAATGTCATTTTTTTCTCATCATTTTTCACCTTTTTATGACTTGATCTTTTATCTCCTGTGCCAGTTGCTGTTAGTTCGTCCCTCTCCAAAGTGGGAGAGAAGGTGATTGGGCTGGAACATCGATCATTCCTGTCACCCTCCTGATCGCTAGGTTATTTTGGTGGATATCACTTATTAGGCTGGTGTCCCTTTCCACCTTCACTCTTCAACTCTTCAGAGCCACATTTTTGGTTGAGCAGGACAAAGCGCGTGTCTTCACAGAGGTATTACAGATGAACTGTACCTCCTCCTTCCTGGAACCAAAACATTTTTACCATCTTTCCTTTTTCACGGTCTTTTCTGTTTATAGAAACTTCCCAAGCATCAGTTATAAAACTGAGAGATGATTCTATTCTGGGAGGAACCATAATAGTAGCTCAGTCTCTCATTCACTTTGCACCATTTTTTTTTCTCCCTTAAGTAACAAGAATTGTTTTCAGCATCTGAGAACTTACTTCTTTATCTGTGAATCTGATTACATTCTTTGTATATTATCCCAATGAACTTCTAAAGGAATAAAAAGTATGCAAGTAAATGGAAGATTCACAAAGCAGCTGAAAAACAACCAGTCCTTATATATTTCTAAGTGAAAGACATAGGAAACATAGCAGGTTATTCTCATATTCTTAAAATATCATGGAAAACAAGGCTAACTAAATCTTTAGCCCTGTTGACCTGTTTGGGGAGACCGGATTTTTTTTTAATGAATTAATCTCACTTAACAGTAATCCTAAATCCTAATTCTGAAACTGTGATGTCTTTAAATGTGTGAATCAACATCAAGGTTTCCATAGTGATGAATAAGCCACAAAGTTGTAAACTAGCTATATGGTCTATGCCTGTGCAGAATCCACTTAGCAGCTAAGTAAACACTCTTTTCCAGTTATGTGTGAACTGGTTTTGTTACTTTATTTTCTAATAACTACCTTGTACTGTTGCATGCTTTTTATTCATAGTGCTTTTTAACTTTTGGTGTTTATCCTTCCATAGTCATGCTGTTTACAAAGAGGTTTTACAAAAACTTTTAGAGGTTTCTGAAGCCTAGATAGACAACAGTGAATAGGCAGTGCTTGCAAGATACCTTCTTTCCTTCCTGGTTTCGTGGCAGGTAAAAATGATGCCATGGGGGTGGGGAGTGGGGAAGGGAAGCCACAAGTGACTGCTTTAGATTTCTAAGCTATCTTTTCTCTGCTTCCTTAGCTAGTGGGCTTTTGTATATAGGGGAAATTTTTATAAACTAAAGAGTAATGCTTTGGAGGATCTGAAAGAGCACTTTCGCCTGCAATTCTTTTGCCCTTAGCAAATTACATTATTTTAGGACTCAGCACTTCTCATTCCTCCTTTCCCCTCTTGAAAGATGGTTGGGATCTAAAAAAGATAGCTTTCCTTCCCACTTCTCCATATGTGACATAAGAAATATGTTTATGTGAATTGGCGAAGGTTCTTATCTGAGAAAGCAAAAGGCAGGAGAGTATGAAACAAAGAATATCACATTCTGATAATGGAGGAAATGTACCAACTGGTATTTACAAATTATAAATTCTTCCATCTAATCCAATTTTCATTTTCTCTTGGGACTTTGGTTATCATTTGTAGGTAATGTGGTGAGAGATTTCTGAAGAGATAGAGATAAAAGAGGTCATTCGAGTAACTGTTTGAAGATGAATCATATCAGTCAATTAGAAAACATTATTAAAGTGAGACTTGTTTTAATTGCAAGTTCTTGTTCACATTTCTTTTGTCTTATGAAATTGCTTTATCTTGACAATTTTTTGAAAATAATTGCTTCAGAAAACTTTTGTCCCCATGATGGGTAAGGGGCATGCACAGCATCAGTCTGTCTCTCCTGGAAGTTCTTTTAAATTTGAGTATTTGGTTTTCAAAAGACTGGAAATTTGCCAGTACCTTCCTACTTAATCTCAAAGAGTTCCTAGTGGAGTTTAAATAAGAGCTGAGTTTTTCTTCCCTCCTTTCATATGTTTATAGGATAATCTTTCTGCCAAAATGTTTTGATACTGTAGGAGAGGCACTGGAGAAATCTGGAGGTAGGAAGTTAATCACTTACCTTGTGGGACTAATGAACATTGCATTCTGTTTCTCGAATTAGAACGTGGTAGAAGGTTTATTAAAGAGTGTTCTTTGGGAATTTGATTCGAAGAAATACATATGTGTTTGTTTTTGCTCTTTATCAGGTACAGGAGTCTAAAGCACTTTAATTATGACATCTGCCAAAGCTGCTTTTTTTCTGGTCGAGTTGCAAAAGGCCATAAAATGCACTATCCCATGGTGGAATATTGCACTCCGGTAAGTTAGACACCCGCCTGACTTGAGAGTTAGTTCACCTGGGATACATTTCAGTTTTGTACAATACTGCAGATCATGTGTAATGCTGTGATTTGTCCCTTCCCTAGATGTTCCCCAGCTAAAGTGGCTCTCAACTGTAAGCTTCAGGATTTACCCTATCCCTGGTGCCTACGGAAGTGCCTGGCACATATGGAACATGATAGACCCTCAACAAATATTGTTGGATAAATGAATAGGGTTTTCACTCTGTGTGCATGAATGTATCGAAGATGTTTTCACATTTATTTTGCACAGCCTTAGAGACTGTATGGGGCGATCTTACGGCCATGAGGCATGTTGAGTATGGGGTATGGTTCTAGGTTCCCCCAAATTCATAACCTACCACTTTTAATCAATGTTGCTTGTTCATTATCTGTCCTACATACTAACAACATTTTAAAAATCCATTTTATATGCTGACACTTACTAAATGCTAGGCATTTATCTTTTAAACTACCCTGTGTAAAATAAGTACTATAATTTTTATCCCCTCTATACAGATGAGGACTCTGAGGTCCTGAGGTTAAATAATTTGCTCAAGGTTCTATAAGTAAGAGTTGAAGCCATCTCCTAAGATACTGTTTTAGGAAAATGTTAAGTGGCCAATAGAACTGTGAAAAATCACTGGTGCAATGGCAAGGGCGTAGACTTGGTGGCCAGACAGACCTGAGTACAAATCTCCATAAGAATTAAAGACAGGCTCCTCTCAGGTTTGTTTTCTCTAAAATAAACCTGTCCCTGTTTACCGTAGAGCCACCCTTCGTGTTTCTCCTCTCTTTCTTTAATTCTTACATTCTCCTCTTTTCTAAACTTTATATGCTTGCTATTCAAGATATGGTCTGTTGACCAACAATCATATGTCTATTGGCATTACCTGGGTCTTTATTAGAAATGCAAAACTGCAGGCCCCAACTCCTGATGCTCTAAATCAAAAACCGCATTTTAGCAAGATCTGCAGCTGGTTCCCATACACATCAAAGTATGAGAAGCTCTGCTTTAGAGCATCTCTCTCTTCCATCATCAGAGTGATCCTCCCAGATATTTGCCTTTCTCTCCTTTATTCCTCTTATAGAGATGGTCAGTGATTGAGAATGTACCATGCTGTGAATAGACCAAAATTTAGTGGGTGAAGCATGCTATCATTATGTACTAGGTAGTTTTTAAAATATCATAAAGTGTGGTAAAATTTAACATCACCTTTTTGACCTTAAGACCTATAAACTACCACTTATTGAGTAGCCTAGTAAGCTTGTATGCTTCATTTATTTATCATAACAACATGTCGAGGTGTTATTGCTCCCATTTTACTGATGATCAGAGGCTCTGAGAAGTAAATAACTCATCCAAGTTAGCACACGCCAGGCCTGGTTTCAGAGCCTCGTTTGTCTGATTCCAAAGCCTTTGCTCATGACCACAACTCCTTAATTACAAAACAAGTGTCATGGAGCAGAAGACTGGAGTTGTCATTCGTTTTGAAATCATACTGTCCTAAATCTGATCTCACCATGATCTCCCTTTTAGACTACATCAGGAGAAGATGTTCGAGACTTTGCCAAGGTACTAAAAAACAAATTTCGAACCAAAAGGTATTTTGCGAAGCATCCCCGAATGGGCTACCTGCCAGTGCAGACTGTCTTAGAGGGGGACAACATGGAAACGTGAGTAGTGGCAAAAGCAGAACAAACTCTTGTTTGATGTATATTTGAACTCCTCTCAGCTGAACACCCTCCTTCACTCCCAAATGCAAACAGTCTCTTCTATTTCTTTCTTTTTATTTACACTAGCTGA
Organism: Piliocolobus tephrosceles; assembly: GCF_002776525.5. Lineage (NCBI taxonomy): Eukaryota > Metazoa > Chordata > Mammalia > Primates > Cercopithecidae > Piliocolobus > Piliocolobus tephrosceles. Next base: position 116,916,821 of record NC_045445.1, read on the forward strand.
AAAGACAAAAGTAAGCTGATGTCCGGTTGCCATTTCCCCACTTCACTTGACAATTTCTTTTTCCAAAAGTTAAACTTTATCTCACGGGGGAAAAAAAAAAACACAACACAATACAGCCACTAATTGCCTTACAAGCCTTATAAGAAATATGGGACTGTTTACAAATGAGGGATTCCACTATTTCATTTTGATTTTCCTCTCTCACAAATCAGTAAATGTGTGTCTTTTTGTATCTCATTGTGTGGTCATATCTACTCACTTGTTTCTACTCAAGAGAAAATATAATCACAGGAAAAAACTACTTCACAGTAAGTAGTAATGGTTCTCACGATCAAAGGGATGTCTTCACCTCTTTTAAACCTGCTCCTCTTTTTTGCCTCAACTCTGCTGGCAGTCACACAACTGTTTGTTTTCCTTTTAATTCACTTTACACCTTGGTTTGGCTATTGCTTTCCATGGTTCATACTTAATTGGCTGGATTTTATTTATTTTGACCTTTCAGTAAATTTTTTTTGCAGCTGAGTTTGCGTGTGTCTCTCTTCACCACCTCATTTTTTGTTTTGCAGTCCCGTTACTCTGATCAACTTCTGGCCGGTAGATTCTGCGTGAGTACTTTTGCTGAAGGGTGCTGCTACCACCAACACATTCGCTTGCTTGGTTTTCTTTTGTTCTATTTGTTTGTTTTGTTTTGTTTTATGGACATATTAATTCCTTTTCCTTCATTTCAGTTTGTTTTATTCTTTTCTTGATGAGATTTTGAAAGTACTATCTACACAGATCAGGAGAATCAGAGTGGGTTTTTTGGTTCCTCCACCAGGTGAAATTCAAACCAGCAGAAATCCTGGCTTGAATTCAAATTATAATCAAAGAAGTTACTGGAGTTTTAGCTGTATTCCTGGGAGACATGTTTATATATTTCTTCATATAAAAGCAAGGAAGAACCTTCTGATTACATCATAACATTCTTTAGCCATACTTCTTGAGATTCGATGCTTTTTAGAATCTTTAGGGTCTGTTATAAGTGAACTATTAAAAATCAGAATTCGTTTTAAAGTATGATGTTGAGTTTGGCTGAATAATTTTAATGAGGTGTGCAGACTGTTTATCAGGTTATGCCATGCTATTTGACTAATCATTATATACAAGGCTTTCCAAATTTTGAACTAAACTCACTTTACTCTCCTCTCCAAACTAAATATTCAGCTCATAAATAATTATACCTTTGCTCTAGGAGGAAAGTATATTATACTCTTTGTTATTACTATTGGTGTGTATTAATAATACTAACGTGGCCGGGCGCGGTGGCTCAAGCCTGTAATCCCAGCACTTTGGGAGGCCGAGACGGGCGGATCACGAGGTCAGGAGATCGAGACCATCCTGGCTAACACGGTGAAACCCCGTCTCTACTAAAAAATACAAAAAACTAGCCGGGCGAGGTGGCAGCGCCTGTAGTCCCAGCTACTCGGGAGGCTGAGGCAGGAGAATGGCGGGAACCCGGGAGGCGGAGCTTGCAGTGAGCTGAGATCCGGCCCCTGCACTCCAGCCTGGGCGACAGAGCGAGACTCCGTCTCAAAAAAAAAAAAAAATAATAATAATAATAATAATACTAACATTAGATACGAGCAGATGATTTATCTCAGAGTTTATAATGTTAGAAAACTCTTTTTTGGGGCCTGTGATTTATATATTAGCAAACAAAGTGCCTGTTTTAAAACTACATTATGTAGAGTTGTTATAACAAACTTTTGGTATTTCAAAGTATGCTTTATTTAAATATTTATTGAAAGTCAGACGGCTCTATTATGTATAAAGGGGAAATGACCAGTTCGGAAGATAGGCTTATGTAAGAATTCAATTTCTTTTTATTGAGTCTTTTTTATTGTTCCACCGTGTAATTTAATTTAAACTAGGTCCTTTTTTAAAAACCCTGTAGTGATAAATGCAAATTATTAATTGAGGTTTATTTTCAGTCTTTATGGGCCTAAAGGAAGTGGAAGGCTTCCCTTTCTTTTTTAAAACTTCGTTATTGTGCCCCTTAATTTTGAGATATGGTAGCTATAAGTAGTATATTCTCTGATTTATTTAATCATCGTGCTTAAAGAACTTTGAGAGTTATTTAGATTCAATTATGTCCTCTGCCTCTTGGAAATTGTTTTTTCTAAGCCAGGTAGTCTGTTATAGAAGTTACAACTTTTCAAAAATAAGAAACTTTTAAAGAGTTGATACACTACAGTTTCAGCTTGATTGGGTCGTGATAAGCGAATGGATTTACTCTATGTTGAAATAAGTTTAACCAAGTAAGAAATCCAAACGACAAATATGCCAAAGAACAGTTGTTACGAATACATAGATAAAAGTAGCACAAAATAATAAAGAGTAATTAACAGTTCCTTGAAAGGCAAAAAGGAACTACACATAAGCTAATGAGAAAAAAAATTATGACAATCAGTTTAAAGTAACTTAAGTAGAAGATTTTCTTTCTTAAACGCTGAAATACTTTAAAATTAATAACATCTTTTATTTAAAAATCTTTTCTAACAACTAAAACACACCTCCCAATTTGTCTTTTTATGAAGTGTTGGTTAGATTATTCAGAAATAGTGGGAAGTTTTAATTTTGAGGAAGAAAACAAACCTAGCAGACTAAAGTCTGTGTTTTCTTTAATAGTAGTAATTATATTTAAAGTATTTATTCTTAGGATTATAAATACTATATAAAATATATTACAAAGCCATCCTATTCAGGCATAAGAGCCAGGTCCTAACGTGTTTTATTTTGCAAGAGTTTTACCTAATGTTAACAAATCCTATGATGATTACAGTATTTAATCCATTTGATATGGATCACAGAATTTGAAAGTTTCCAGAGATACAGACTTTTTGGTTTTCCTTAAGACTAAACTCTTATTTGCTTGTGTTTGTCATATTACTTTAAACTAAAGCTACCATAGGCCTTTATATTGTTTGTCGATAAGTGAGCCAGTCAAACAATATTCTTTGAGCGATTCTGCATTGAAACCTAAATGAATGTCAACTTTTAATTAATAGAGTTTTCATGAAAGATAAGGTGGTGGTGGGTGGGATGGAATTGACCAAGTGGGTCATTAACTCTAATAGTAAGTGATCCTTCTGGGTATATGGTTTTGTATTTAGGAAGTGGGAAGGGGGGAGCAGTATTATTACCTTCTTTTGGAAGTGTTTTAGAAGGCTTTGCACTTAGTTTTCTTTGTGGACTAAGTGGCTTTGTATTTTTACTAATTCCTGGTTTTTAAATGATTCATCTCTGACCAGTACTCCCTTTTGGCTCATTTTCTGGTTTAATAAGTGCCCCTTTTAGTGTATATTTTTTAAGATTTCTGCTTATTATAAGTTCTTGTGCTTATGCATGCTGTGATAGGCGCCACAGATATTAATGAGAAAAATAACATGGAATTATCCTGGAGGCTAAGAATTAAAGCTCTGTATAAGATTTTCTGTATAAAATGGTATTAAAGTGTTTTGGATTTATATGCCTCTTTTCTTGGTGAACTTATGCTCCAAGGTCTTAGGCTTTCTTTCTTCTATACACTTCCAGGGTAGCAACTGTTATAAGGGAAAACACTACTAATGTATTTTCCCTGATGGTAGGCTTTTTGCTTATTAAAAAATATGTAATTGAAAGACTGGTCTATTCCAAAAGATAGTTCTTTTAATACAAATAATCCAAGTATTAATTTATCTTGATCTGCAGTGAAGATTTCAAAACAAACCTTAGCATTTTTCTAATAATGGGCTATGCCAGGGTTCTAGAAGATTAACAGATTAACTCTCCAAAACTATAGTGAAGATTCACATGGAAATCTTTGGATCTGCTTATTAAATTGAGTAGTCATCCTTTTGTTTCCTCTTGACAATTTAAACATCTTTATAACTAATTTCAATTTGATTATGATTACACTTGACCTAGATGACATTGGTTTCATAAATAAGACCTTTATCTCTCAGGGAAGAATTCCAGTTCCCCAGTTATTTGCTGTAGTGTATTGTAATTATTTTACTGTAGTATATTAAGAAATAGGAATTTCTGGCACATTTTCTAATGCAAGCTTAGCTACTGGTAACTACATCTTTTTCTTTTTTAATGTAAGAAGAAACAAACACATTCTCCTTAGTGTTTCAACCAAGTCCTTCAGTGCTACTTGGACATTGGGCTAAACCAGGGTCCTCTCTGAATTATATTATTGTTGACTTTTGGATTTATGCCTTTACCTAAGGGCTTTCTGTGTCAGCAGAGAAATGGAAGAGACCTTTTGTGCTATTCCAATTAAAACAAAATGTACAAGCCTAAACTGGTTTTCAGAACAGATGGTTTTTTTCCTAAGGTTAATCCAAAAGATACTATAAAAACTTCAAGGATAATTAATAGATCAGATATGAAAGGATGAAAAAATGTTAACCCTACCAGAATTCTAGCCTATGGAGATAAGAAAAGATAGGTGTTTATATACAAAAAGCATATAGACTATTCCTGCTGATGATCTCCTTATTTTCTCACCTGTGTTTTAGCACACAGTATCCCTGAGAAACACTTCAGATATCATGACATTCTATGAAATTTAGTCATTCTTTTTAAAAACCTCACAATATAATCCTGGGTCATTCTATTTTGTGCTAGAAATTAGTAGTATAGTCTTGCTGCTGACTTGGAAGATACATTTCTTCTTTACAAGATTGTATAGATCAAGACATCTTGATACATGGAGTCTTAAGAAGTCTTGTACTAGAGTAGCCTCTTTGAAGCTAAAATAATTGTAAGTATCTAGGCAAATGTACAGCTTTCATTCAATAAGAAGACAGCCTATAAATGGTGCAAGTGTAAACTATTTAAATTTTTAAACCACATAGCGCTAACACAATTTCAGAACTATAGGATGTGAGAAATTAAAAAGTAGGAGGGCAAAATGCTACCTAGAAACTGTCTCCCCCAACCTTTTCTATGATGGGAATTTTCCAGAGAAGCTTTTGGCCTCTCTTCATGGCTTTTAATAAAAGCAGAAGTATGAGAAATCGTCTCACAAACCTGGATTTTAAAATACTTGATAATATTTAAGATATAGGAGCAGCTAAATGTATACATTATCCATAGAATTAGAATAAAAGCATTCTAGGCCATGTGTATAACATAACTGTGTGGTGGGTTTTTTTCTCCATTAATGGATGGTATCTGTGACTAATCACATTTTCTGCCTTATAGGCCTGCCTCGTCCCCTCAGCTTTCACACGATGATACTCATTCACGCATTGAACATTATGCTAGCAGGTATGAGACTAGTTGAATGCCAGGCAAATATTGATTGAAATAACTAACCAAGGAAAGCTAACCTATAATATTTTAAACAAATCTTTTCTTTTTTCCCCAAACTTGTCTGATTCCTACTAATCAACTTGCCCTCTAACGTGCATGCCGTTCCACTGCATGTTGTTTTTGGTCACCAACAAGAACATCAGTCCAGAATAATCTTCCCTAACCCTGGCTTTTAAACATTTCCGGTAGCCTTGCTATGTTTTTTTTATACCGAGCACATTTACTAAATTGGCTTACAAGTAGTCTAACCTCCTTAGAAAACTGCTAGACCAGACATTCATATATGAAAAAATGATTATGTAGAGAATATGAAAGCATCAGCTTTCCATTTGTGTATTTATTTTACATGACATACTGTAAATAAGAGAATAATTAATTTTCCTAATCTTTGGACCTTTCTGTCTCATCTTCTTTGTGTTTGAGATGATTTTTATACCTAAAAACTGAATTACTAATTTTAAAATATCTTATGCTTGTTAAATCAATCCGTAAGAGTTTGGTTAACTTTTTTTTTAGTTGTAAACAAACATGCAAACAAAAAACCTGTATAACTGCCTGAGGTGAAGAAGATTTTAAAGGTAAAAATTGGTGGCAGAATGTTTAGAGAGCTTACTGTGCATCCATCCTTTGTCAATATTCTAACTGCTGGACATGTTTACCAATCGCGAAAAGCGTTAGCTAGCTGTGTAAGTCTGTCATCAGCGGAAAGTAGTAATTGTCTCAAAAGAAAAGGGGTAGTGTAAGGTAGGGAGTGCACTTATTGTTAGGGAAGCTTTTCTTCTGAAAACAAAGACCTGTTCTCAGTGAAAGCAAGATCGATCTGTAGGGGGAAAACTGAAATACAACTTTCCTTAGAATTTATATCATAAATGTAGTGCTACTAACTAGCTGTGGTCTACCACACACTGCCTCAAATGGTTAAGCCAACACACACATCCTTTAATTTGAAGGATTCCTTTCTCTTCTTGCCATGATTTATCCTTTAGTTTTCAGGAATGTTCGATTAGGTCTTGAATAGATTCTAAGAAGTCACATAAGTTTTAATGAGCTTTTACGTTTTTTATCAGGCTAGCAGAAATGGAAAACAGCAATGGATCTTATCTAAATGATAGCATCTCTCCTAATGAGAGCATGTAAGTATCCCATCTCTTTTTACAAAATGTTCCTGACGATGAAATTGCTTTGAGGGATTTAGAGGTAGGATAGCACAGGATATAGGAATTAGCATCATATTCATTTGATCTTTTAAGGAGCCATTCATTTACTTTTTTCCTTTAATTCTTAATGCCCTGGCATGGAATGAGCTCATCCAAATTCTGGCATTATTAGCATTCAGAGTAGCAAAAATAGTTTGCCTTATTCTTACTTAAACTTATTTCATACCATATGATTACAAATTGCAGAGTCCCAAGTACTTACAGTAATACTTAATCTTTCACCAAACCTGCCAGATATTTAAAGGGATAGGATATTAATTTTAAAGTGATGGCTAAGCACTATTTTCTCCACTCATGGGGAGTGGAAACGTGATCTTGGTATAGCATGGCCAGTCACATATGGTAGGTGAGTTAGGCGTTTTCCTTCAGAAATCCAAAGAAGTCGATTTTTGTGATTTAGCATCTTCACAAGATAAACAAAGTGAGGCAATCTTATGAAAGGTTTCCAGAGGAGAAGTACAAATTCAGGTCGCAGTTCGTTAGCAGGATGATAAGCCAACCCTGCTAAACTTTAAGGACAGAGATAGAGTGGTGCTAAAAGCAACAGGGAACACAGCTATGGCAGGGAAACTGAGGCTTCATTTTAGAGTAAGGGCAGTGTTCACAATACAGGGCACAAGGGAACATTGCCATGAACCAAGTAAATGCTGACTGGGGCTTGAGGTACTGAGAGCAGGCACTGAAGCAAATATGAAGGAAACAAATAAGGATCTGCCAACTGAATAAATAACATAAAGACAAGTATTATGATGCCTTTTTTGTTTGATAAAGTATGGATATCTCACCCATCTTGGAGAATACAGACAAAGGGAAGAATGATAAATTTATCATATGTAGTTAGTGTGGCAACACAAAGTCATGCTCAGATGAGAAAAGAACCTTCATAAGGATTAGGCCAAAAGAAATAGTATCAAAGTGGCATATATATAACTAGTTATTGAAGACATGAGAATAAACAATCTCATCTGGTACATAAACGATCAAGCTAATAATAAAGAATCAAGTCAACCCTCAGTCATTTGTATATGACTTAGTTACTTCAAACAAACAGACAAACAAGCCTTTCCCCAACCATAACTGTGATGCCTTATCTTTCTTAGCTATGGGAAAAAGTATTAATGGTATTAATATATAAGATACTTCAACAGTAAAATGTGTGGCCAAAGAATCAACCAAATGTAAATAGCTTGTGCTTCTTTGGCTCACTGATTTTGACATTAGAAGCTCTAGCACATTCAAATTAATTCAAGTTGTATCTGTATAACAGTGGCTGTCATTCATTGACTGCCTAAGAGAACAGGAAGAAAAAGTGTAGTTACAACTCTAGGTTATAATTAAACATGGGGAGTTCTAGCAATAAAACTTCAGAATTTGGAATGAGTGTGATAAATTAGGTGGTAAAACTGCTTTTGTTTTATTTTAAACTAAGCTTTAGCTTATTCTGAGGACATAAAATCTATTTTGACTCAATGTTGGATGGCAAAAAATCATGGCATTTTAGGGGCACATTTGGGGAAGTGGTTTGGTGGATTGGTTGACTTCACTTAAATGTGTTTTTAATACCCAATAATTATTTTTAGTTAGCTTTTCACATCTAAACCAGTTAACTGGCTTGATAGACAAAAATAATTCAAATGAGGAGGACTTTTTCCTAAATTTCAGATTTTTTTTCAACTGAAAATTAAGTGGGTATGGAGAGGAGAGTATTAGTGTATCATCTTAATGATATCTAACCAGAAACAAAGAGCTTTAGCCTGTCATTATGGACAGAATGAAATTCTTATAACTTGGAGGTAAACAGGCCTTTCAGGAGCTTGGAGCAATGCATTCAGAAAAGTTTGTCCTGTGTATTAGAGAGTTCCTAGTTTCCAGGAGAGATTGCAACTGCCTCCCCAAATATAAGCCTTTTTGCCTCCTTTTCCCCCAAGGTTAGTCCTTAAAACCATTATGTATAAATTTTAAAATAAATAAAACTTAAATTTTAAAAAAACTCTGCCCTGAGGAATGAGATGTTCAGTCTTCTTTTAATCAGTCACCTTAATGGCTTTTTTCCCCTCAATTTTTGCTTATCTGTCTAAACAATAACTGAATTAAACAATCATTTATCTCCAGTTTAATTGTTGTTGTCATTCTGCCTCAATGACTTATATAAGTTAAAACTGACTTACTGAAGCAATACTTTTTGGTTACATTGCCTTCCACTTAAGAAAATATTTCCTCTGTTACTTTTAGAGCTGCAAGGTATTTTTTCCTACTCAGTACAACAATAGCGTGGGTTAGTGAACAGATTATCTTGACAGGCTTGGTGGCCAAAGCATTATACAGCGATTATTATGTCTTTTAGTATTTTTTAGCTATTGACTAACATCGACGTAGAGTCCCAGTATTTCTGTAATTCTGCCTGTCATTTATCCATGTAAATAGGCCAATCAATTTCATTTGAAAATTTGAGCAAGAAAACACTTTGAATTGTTACCAATAGAATGGTAGATCACAACCTCAACAGTATCAAAAGGTCTTTAGAAGCAGGAAAAAAGGTCTAATTAATTGTTAAGAGCAAATAAATGTTTCTATTTTCAAATACACTCCTGAGTCCCTAACCCCCAAAGCAAAATAAGGGGGGGGAAAAACCAAAACCTTTGATTTTATTTTCCAGAGATGATGAACATTTGTTAATCCAGCATTACTGCCAAAGTTTGAACCAGGACTCCCCCCTGAGCCAGCCTCGTAGTCCTGCCCAGATCTTGATTTCCTTAGAGAGTGAGGAAAGAGGGGAGCTAGAGAGAATCCTAGCAGATCTTGAGGAAGAAAACAGGTGAGTTTTCTTTCTAGCTTTGTCATTGGTATGCAGAGTGCATACACTTGCACACATAGAAAAGTGCCAGGAATCTTCACTTAGAGTCATTTTATGTCTAATTGTTTTCTAAAATAATCTGTTTAGCTCCATTTGCAGATTCTCTTTTTTTTTTTTTTTTTTTTTTGTTATCTGAAAGAAGACAATGAATGCAATAGTATGATGAAGACCTCATATTTTAGGTGTGAAGGAACTAATGCTGATGGTGGTATTT
>NC_045445.1:116926548-116970521 GCF_002776525.5 Piliocolobus tephrosceles
CTCATATTTTAGGTGTGAAGGAACTAATGCTGATGGTGGTATTTGACTTGTTGCATGTGTCTCCAAGGCTTTGATTTTATATTTGAGAATAGAATTTAAGAAAAAAAGTAGGTTATTTAATTTTATGATTATATGATTTTTTACATGTGTTTGGCCGTATTATCTACCTCAAACATTTAAGAAAGTAGGACTATTGGCTTGGTCATATTGGGAAACCAATTGTTTCGTCTTATTTTTCATCATCAAACGCAGAAATTATTATTTATGTTCACCATCATAGCAGGTTAGTGAGACAATTCCAATTGTCAGCCATCACCTGTAAAAGACATTCATATAAAAATAGCAGAAAGCAGAAATTGTAGAAGAGGAAAAAGGCTAAAGAACTCTCACAATGACTGCAGGGAGGACAAAGATGTAAAACTCTGGGGTATTGTATGGTGTCAGGATAATGCAAATCATTGGACTTTTAGTTTTGTATTACATTTGTTATGTCACAGGTCCCTGGTTTAAAAAGTCTTCTCACATGATCACTTCTAACTCACAATGTGCCGCCTTCAGACAAATGCCACCAAGCAAGGATTTAAAGTAGTTGTTGCTCAGATTTGTGGGTCTTAAGTACTTTCATCTCTTTGGTTGAGCCCAAGGCACCAAGAGCTCTTAACATAGGCAACACAGTGTGTCTGAGATCAGTGCCCTTGGGAGTATGCCACTTCAGGATGAAAAAGCAAACGGCCATTCATCCATTGCTTCCTGCTGCCACTGCCCGCCTTCTAGCTCTTAACACCTCTGACCTATGGCCATAGCTCCTTATCTGGTTGGCTTCCCTTTAGTCTCTTCCCCACCCTTCCAATAAATCCTCCATACTGACTCTACTTGTACATCTTGCCAGAACCAAGACCCATCACGGCATTCCCCCTTTCACTGGATTTCTGCATGTAGAAAAAAATCAAGCTTTTTAGCGGGGCATTCAAATCCTTCCACAGTATTCTCTTGACCTGCTTTTTTGATGCCATCTTATGTTGTTCTCCCTGTATTCTCGTCATGCTATTGTAGCTAGTATTTCTGAATACATCCTGCTCTCATCTACTTTTGGGGTCAAGCTCAAGCTTGAGTCTCAGCCTAACTGCTAACCTCTAACCCACCACCACCATATCTGACAAAGGAATCCCACCTATCCTCTGTCACATTGCTCAAAATAACTTTCCCCATGGAGCCCTGCTAGATCCCTGCAGTTGGAAGAAATCTGTCTTTTGCCTCTATTCCCAGAGCACTTTGGACCTTTCTCAGAAAATTCCTTGACAGTTTGCCTTTTTATCAGTTATTACCAGTGCCTCTCTTTAATGAGCTAGTGTGTATCTTTGGGGCATGGACTGTATCTTAATCATCCTCATATCCTCCGTAGTACTTAGCATGTTTTAAATACTTAATGGATACTCAGGAAATGTTTGGTAAAAACCTGAAAATACTGCAAGAACATCACATGAGTACCATCCAGGAGATAATATTGAACTGTTTTTGTTGTTGTTGTTTTAATGATAGCTTTATCTTTGGCCTTACTTTTAAGATCATTTGTCAATGAAGACCATGGTAGAGAAAACATTTCTTTCCACTTTATTGAGAATAATCAGTAATATCCATTTATGTTAAATCTGTAATTACTGTAGGGGCCAAAGTCAAATTGGAATAAAAAGTTGGAACTGACACTGTAAACAGAATTTGATGTTACCAAGGAGTAAATATGTTTGTGAAGTATATATGATTGTGTAATATATCTTTTGAGCTCACTGGTCAAGAGCCCTGCCTTGTTTGTGGTTAGCATAGTCTCTCTCCATATCATTGCACTTGGGTCACAGAATGTTGGTAAAGAGTACTGATAACTATAATTTATATATCATTTTATTTTGAGCACACTTTTACATATTTTAGGTCATTTAATCTTCTTACAAACTCTATAGAGAAGAGACTGTCGCCTTTCAGTGAATGAGACACAGGTTCAGAGAGGTTCACAGAGCCTGCCCCAGATTTCCCAGTCAGCCAGTGGTAGAACTAAATTGAAATCCAGACTTTTCTGACTCTAAATAGGCAACTCTACCTTCAACCAGATAATAAAGAAGAGTAAGTCTCTGTGAATGTCATTTACATAGAATTGAGGCATATTCCCCAGAATGTTCCTTAATTTACGGGACTGTCTGTGAGGACTAAGTGTCCCTGAATAAACCTGTTCATCTACTTGTAGGGCAGTGATAACCACTTTACCTTGGAAGATAGCCAAGACCATTCTCCAAGAATGGGATGGTTTGTTCTCTAAAAGAACAAAAAACATAACACCAGGGCTACTTAGAGCTCCAAAATGAGGACTCTGGGGTTGATGCAAATCTTTCTGTAAGTTACCTTGACCTTCACGAAATGATCAGGATGAGCTTCCCTCATTTTCCCTTCATTTTGTCCTATTTGACCTCCTACCAAATTCCAAAGAAATGTCTCCACAGAGTTCCCTTTCCGAAAACAGCCCGTGCGGTTTTCTTTGCTTTGCCCAGTCCTGTCTTCTTGCAATTCTGCGCAAGGAGCTTCAAAGCCCTAGATTTGCCCTCGCTACCCTTGAATTCAATGTTGCTTAAGGAGCCTTTAATTTGCCATTTCCTATTCTTCCTGAGAAGACCCAGGAAGTCTTTAGATGCCCTCTCTGTGCACAGCTAGCTGGCTGTGTCCCAGGTCAGCACTGGGCTATGCAATCTGACAAATACGAGCATACTTGTAGAGAAAATAAGAAAGGATATTTAAAATTGAGATTGTCCCAAGTCCTTTGGATCGTACTTATTGATCTTTTAATATTTATTTTGTGTTCCTTTGGCTGTGATTTATCTCCAAATAACAGTTAGCAAAAGAGAGAGGCCTGGAGAGCACCATTCCTGACTAGATATTTATTTAATTCCATTAATTGTTCTTATTCATCCCTGCAACCCCCTAGAAAAACAGAGGATGGCTGTTTGAGAAGTGTCTCAGAGGTATCTTATCTCTGTCTTTAGAATTCCATTTCTCCTGGTTGTTGCACATAGCATTCAACAAATATTTGTTGAATGCATTAATGAATACATGAATTGAAATGAAGCTGAATTTATTTTAATTGTAGCATACATGCATACACTTTTGACTAAAATTCTTTTACAAACCTAATCTCGTAGAGAAAAGCCTTTCAAAAGCTTTTTTTCCTGCTTGCTTTTCAAAATACTCCCCTTTTTCAAACTGCCTTGATTAGTACCAGGCATGGCTTTGTCATAAATTTAGAATGTTAAGAACCCATTTTCCAAATCCCAGGCACTATATGTATCCCACATTGGTGTTCTCTGATTCTTCGTTTATGCCACAAAGATAAGGCTAAAGCTCTGAGTAAAAGCTAAATCTGACTGAGTTTTTCCCATAGTGCCTCCCATAAGTTTGGATGACTAATGGCGTTAGTGAGATATCCAGTCTATAATATTTCACTTCTGCATCATATTTCTCCTTCATTACCACATATAATTCAGATTCATTTTTATTTCATAAAGAACCATTAGATGTTGGGTTTTTGCCCCATCGTGTGTCCTTAGCATTGCAAACTCAAGGTTTACTCTTTTTTCTTGCATTGATTAAAGCCTTGAGTCTCCTGACTTAAGTCTGTAGTGTTCAAATACAGAGATGTATTTTTCTCTGCACTGTCTAAATAAACCAAGACTTGCTCTGAAATTCAAGGTATGATCCTAGCAATGAAAAGGTAGCCTTTCTGAGAGACAAAGACTGTCATTCTACTACCTGCATAGCAAATTGATTAGATTGTTCTCAAGTCGAAAAGGTGGCTAAATAAGTCTAAAGTTAAAGTTGTTAGTAGATGTTAATAACAGGAGGGAACTCTGTAGATTCTTAATACCTACTCAGGACCTTTCATGTGTCTTGCTGGGCAGTAAGACCTTAAGAAGCCAAAATTTGAGTTTTCTCTTGTTCCTTTAAATTCCTCCAGTGATTGTGCAAGATTATTATTGTTACAGTCAAAGAAGTTCTAGATCAGTTACTGATACCACTGAATTAAAGTAGCTGGAAATCATGATCCTGTTGCTTTACTTTGTAATTGACCTGATAACTTTGGACCTAGTCTAGTAGTTATCAATCTTCATAGCTACAGGATATGTTTATTCAATGTTCTTTCATTAGGTCTTTGTGTGAGTCTCCAATGATGGTGAAAAAATAGCCAGAATGAAGGGAATCTGAAGAGGTTAGAATGGGCATTCCTGTGGAATATAAACAAAGATGTCAGAGTGAGGAATGGCAGAGTTTATTTGAGGCAAACTGCAGTTGTATTACCTTTCTTAAGAAGGCAAAGAGTGAGAGGAGATGAGGCTGGCCAGGTCAGCAAGGGCAGGTCGGGAAGGGTGTGGTACCCACTGCGGAGTTGCTGCCTCCATGCCTAGTCTAGGGAGCCACTCAAGGGTGTGAGCCAGGAGTGAGGCTGTGATACTGACATGAATATACACCACATGGGCAGCTGTGTGGAGGGTAACTTTGAAAAGAGCGATGGTGGAACAAGGAAATCAAGTTGGGAGGAGTTACATGGGAACCCAAGAAAGAGATGATTAGAGCCTTAAGTAAGGTGACAGAAATGAAGTAGACGGGCTGATCTGAGTGATGTTTCAGGGGAGGGTAGACCTATTTGATTTGGTAGTTCTGTGGGACTAGGGTAGGAAGGAATGATTCCCAGGGCTGGTGACTACAAAACAAGATGATAGTAGTTGTTTGCAGCTGGGACTGATAATTCAGGAGGAGTCGCAGCAGGTCCGTCCTTTAACGCAGCAGTGTTTATAGAGGTCCTTCCTGAAGGGCTGAGTAGCTGGAAGATGATAAATGAGGTATGGAAGAGGTCGAGTTGAGGTCCTGGTGACATCTCCACGTGTAAATGTCTGACAGTCTGAGAGATAAAACTCTGGTGCTTGTAGACAGGATATGAGCCTGAGATACTAGGTCTGTGAGTCGCCAGCTCACAGGTAGTAGTTGAAACAGTGAGGATGAATTTATATATCCAGGGAGCATGTAGCAGAAGGAGAACATTGGATTTGGTAGAACTCTGGAAGACATTGACTATTAAAATGTGTATTTAATTACTTTTATTTTTAATAGAGAATACATGTACATTATACAAAATCCAAAGGGTTGAAAAAGACATATAGAGAAAAGCGAACCCTTCTCCAACCTTCTCCCCTGGCTATGGTGTTTCCAGCTCTGGAGGCTACCATCTTGGTTTCTTGTGTTTCCTTCCAAAGATGCTCTCTGCACATGCAAATATTTGCAAACATATTTATGGTTGTTGGGGTTACTTCACACAGTGTCGTGCAGTGTTCACTCTGGTTTTCTCTTTTTACTTAAAAATCTTTAATTTTCACATGCTGGAGAAATGTGCCAGAAGAAGAGGAGGGCAGAGCTTGGGAATGATGGGAGCATTTTCCCACAGGAGGCAGGAGAGAGAAGGGTTAGGGAACTAAAGTATGGGAGGAGGTGTGACCTTGAATGAGAGAAGGACTGCCTCTGAAGACAAAGTGGTAGGTAAGGAATTTAGGATAAGGAAGGGAGGAAAGAAGGATAACGGAATGAATGTTAAAAATGTCCAGTAGACATCATTGGAAATAATTCAAGACTGATTCCTACGGCTGTTCCCACATTTTTAAAGTTGGAGAGGAGAGGAAAGCATGGTATATGATATATTTAACGAAACTAGGCATTCAAGTTACTTGGTGTATTAGTCCATTTTCATATGGGGCAATTTATAAAGAAAAAGGTTTAACGGACTCACAGTTCCATGTGGCTGGGAAGGCCTCACAATCATGACGGAAGGTGAAGGAGGGGCAAAAGCATGTCTTACCTGGCAGCAGGCAAGAGAGCATGTGCAGGAGAACTGCCCTTTTTAAAACCATCAGATCTCATGAGACTTACTATCACAAAAACAGCATGGGAAAAACCCACCCCCATGATTCAGTTACCTCCCACTGGGTTCCTCCCATGATATGTGGGGATTATGAGAGCTATAATTCAATATCAGATTTGGGAGGAGACAACAGCCAAACTATATCATTTGGTGACATGGGCCCCAAAACGAAGGGCTATAGAGCCCTTCTTTAGACAAAGGGGAGCTAGTTTGATCACAGAAATCAGAAAGCCAAGACCTTTTGTGGCAAGGATGAATAACAGCTAAAGGGCATACACGCCACATTGAAGAAGCTGTGTAAGAATGGGGTCAACCATCTCAGCTCTACTCGGGCAGGGAGGATAGGAA
Source organism: Piliocolobus tephrosceles (assembly GCF_002776525.5). Lineage (NCBI taxonomy): Eukaryota > Metazoa > Chordata > Mammalia > Primates > Cercopithecidae > Piliocolobus > Piliocolobus tephrosceles. The sequence continues at coordinate 116,932,844 of NC_045445.1, forward strand.
CATGGTAGAAGTGGATATCACCATTATTCACGGGCTCAGTTTCTAACTAGCAGAGCCAATGTAACTAAATTTCCTTTAGTTTATCCAAAGTTAATTGAAGTCTGAGGGGACTGATTCATAGTATCCAGTTCATGGAAGTGAATGGATAACCCAGAATGAAAGTTTATTTCTCCCTTTATTGTAATTATCTCTCTTTTTAACGCCTTGTATTAAATGTTATCAAGGTTGCCTTAAAGCTTTTTTAGGGGGAGACAGCATCTGGTTTAAGTGCAAATACTAGATCTATTAAAATGAGGAATATATTCATTTTTTAGGCAGACAGCATCCTGTGTCTTACAATCCAGTGTCTTAGGAATCACAATAAAAATCATGTTCTGGTGCGCTTAGAATCTTGGCATCTAAAATTGGATGTTTGTGAGGGCTGCTTCATACTACAGAAGAACTGAAGTACCCCTCTGGCGATGAGAATGTTCATATCTTCCAAGTACAGCTGCCATCTCCCTAGAACATGCTGGATGAGAGTTTATGTTCTTACAATCCAATTTCCCCTTGTTTTTAGATTTTTCATGAAGACCCTCGTCCTCCTGTTGGCCTTCATTTGCCAATTGTCCCTCTATAGTAGAATTGATTATGGTCGTAACTTTCTTTAGCTACTTTCCAGGCCTGAGGATGTAATTCTGTTCAATTCTGCCGATAGTCACTGAGTACTTAATGTAATTTTAACATTGTGAGACTACAAAGATGAATAAGCCTTGGTTCTTACCCTCATGGAGCTCAAAATTTATTTTTAAAAAGTTAAAATAGAAACAACTACTTATAACCTGGTATTACAAGTACTCTGGGGGCACAGAGGTGAATGATTTATTCTATCAGAGGGAGTCGAGAGGCCTTTACAAAGAGACTTTAAGAGTTGAAGACTGAATTGGAGTTTTCCAGTCTGAGAGAGAGGGGAAGGATGAGTTTTCCGGACTGGTGGACCAGTAAGTAATGTGTGGCATGGAGTGAGGAGAATAACAGGGCAGTGGAATGGTAGTGGGGACTACTGTTTAAACGACTTTGTGCATCATACTAAGGAGTTAGGGTTTTATCCTATAAGCAGGTAAACAGTGATGGCTTTTTGAGGGGGGGAGGGGAAGATTGAGAAAAATAACTGAACTGGCAGAAAGCTAAAGCCATGGAGATCGGTAGAAGTACAGTGGAATAGTCCATTAAAAGACGGCAGGTTCTTAACTAAGGATGTCTTAGGCAAGTGAAGAAGGGGATGGGAAAATTAGAAGGTCGCTGAATGAATGAGACCAAGGGAAAATGGAGAGGGGGAGGCATCGGGTGTTACGGAATGTTTTAATTTGGGAACTGGGAAATGATCATTGAAAAACAAACAAAAACAACCTAGTGCACCCAGGAAAACCTGATTTGCAAAGCATTAGTACATGGAGAGAAGGAGCTATGTATCAGACATACTGAATTCTATTTGCCCAAGGACATTTGAGTGGAAATTTCCTATGTTGATTTTATGTGTTCAGTTTTCAGAAAGGATTCCTTTAAAAGTCATAGCAATACAATTCCTGCAATATAAATAATAAATCAGTGAACATCATAGGAATTAGCATGGTTGATATGACTGAGCTTCAGATTCAGTTTGAGCTTCCCTGTAGCCAGGGAAATAATGGGAAGCAAAGATTTGTCTGTCTCTTAATATTGAATTAAAGAAGCATGCAGCATCCTAAAGAAGCATCATTGTTTTCCTGGCTCTACGTAGTAATAATAACAAAAATAGCTGTCCTTTGAGTGATTGCTATGGACAGGAACTGTTCTGAGTACATATAAACTCCTATTTACTCCCCAAAACAACCCAATGAAAGAGAGGCTGTTTCCAGAAGATTAAGTGGCACAGAGTATTAAGGACACTTCATATGGCCAGCAAGGAACAGGACCTGTATTCAAACTTGGGTGGTGGTCCTGAACTCTTAAGCAGTGTTACACTTGAAGTGATTATTGGCTAGTGTCCTTATCAACATTTTTATAACAAATCCTAAGGGAAATTTTATGTGGCTGTTTCTCATGGCCTTTGATAATTGTGGAAAGCTTAACATTAAACAACAAAGATAGGATGACAGTTCTCCAAGGATAAAGGTCACTGTTGCCTAAAATGTGTTCTGCAGAATACCACTGAGATACTCTAAGAAAAAAGGATTCCAAGGACAGAAAAACTTTGAAAGCATTCATACTGGAAAGTCATCATTACAATAGCATTTGCACTGAGGAGTTTGGAAGTGAAGAAACCTGATTGGCTTTGTTAACCTCATGTTGCTCCCACTTACTTGACCTCAAGCCCAACTGCAATGTGATATGGAACACACTTTGGTAAAGAAATTCAAGTCTGAACTAAACTTTGAAAACAAGGAGGATAGCATAGTTGACTCTCTACTGTAGTTGCTGAGAAGCCTATCCACTGTGTCTCTGGGAACATCAGAAGATAAAGCTGTAACAGGTGCCCACAGAGGAAGCCTGGATTTTTCTCACAAAAGTAACTTTTGATATGCTCTAGTTGTGAAACAGTTACCCTATAGACCCAGAAGCCAGGATGATTTAGTTTGAAAAATCTAAAGGTAGGTATTAAATTATCTCTCATGACCATAGAAAATTCTTTGCACCATTTTTGTAGAATATCCCACTGAATAACTTGGCTTTTCACCCAAACCACCGAGAAAAATTCCCACCAGTGACAACGCATTAACTTCCTTGTTAAATGATTGAACTTTGAAAGATGTTTACCAAAGAGAGCACCTTTAGCTTCATCACAATTACTGTGGAATCTTTCTTTGTAAGTAGTTAAATGCAAAGGCCAGTTGTTGCTTGAGGCCCCTCCTGGATTGTGATTTTAAAGTGTATCATCAACACATGGGAAGATATTTCTCCCTCTTTATCTTATGACAGAAATGCAGGTATAGCTTTCATCTCAAGTAAGATTAAGGTGTAAGTTACAAAGATGTGTAGCTACTATATGGTCCTGTGTAATGCTACTTGAGGAAGGCTGTTCCTTTCCTGGCACTGAAATTTTAGAGGTTGCATAATCAGTATATCAACCTCGTGTGGCTTGGTGCTTAGCAAGTTTCAGTTTATAGAGCCCATGGCTAATCGAGACATCCAGGAGAATGTTGGAGAGATAGGTCTGAAGCCTTAGAAGAGAGAAGTCTGGATTCAGGAATAATGAGTTGGGGGAGGGGGTCATGGTCGTGGAGGAGGTGGAAGCCTAGGGAGAGGATAGAGACCTCTTAGGAAGAGAGTTTGTGTAAAAAGAAGACCAAGGACCTCCTGATGTACTTGATTGTAATTGGGCATGAGCAGCCCAGTTAGAAATGGTTTCCTGTTGGTATTACATGTGTAAATGGATGACTTCTGCAGATGGCTAAACTCACCCATTTTATTTTTTTACTCTCTTAATAGTTAAAATATGACCTTTTCTTGTGTCTCCAAATTCTGAGTTACCTTATGGTGCTAGTCTGTCTGTTGTAACTACAAACCCTAAGTAAATCCATATGATCCTTTTCCTGTAATTTCCTAGTAAATCAAGGTAATAATTTCAAAGGTAAAAATAATCTGTATTTTTAGCTTTAGCAGTGAGCATGATTCCTAGTCTTTTTGCCTTCGAATAAGATTTGTTACCATGGTGGAACTAAACAATATTCCACACACTAGAATGTGAGCTCTTCAAGGGTAAGGGACGGTGTCCTACATATATCTTCATCTCTACAGCACTGAGTACATAAATGTGTTATAAAAATGAATGGATAAATATCCTTTGGAGTTTTTCTGTTACTTGATGGATATTGGGGTTGATTTGCAGCTATCTCCTTGTTTTTCTCATTTCTTACATTATTTTCTTTCCCAAAATCCCTTAATATACCTGTTTAGTTTGTGAGGTCATTTTCCATTAGATTGAAACCATCCAAGTTGTTTAGGCTAACCCAGACTGAAGCATTTTCTGGGCTTATTTTTGGACTCTTTTTAAAACTCATCTGAAGACGTGCATACAATTTTTCTTTTATGTACATGGGTTAAACCTTGATTTTTCCACAGTAGGGGAAAGCATTATAAAAATCTTATAATGCTATTGTCTTCACTGGGGAAATATCTTTTGTGCTATAAGAAATAAAATTTTGAATCTAGAATTTAGTTTTTTATAAGAGTTTTATTGAGATATAATTCTCATACCATATGATTTACCCATTTAAAGTGTGTTAGTCACTGATTATTAGTTAATAGGTTAACCAGTATTAATAATCACTGGTTATTAATTACAGAATTGTGCAAGCATCATCGCACAATTTTAGAACATTTTTACCCCCAAAAGAAATCGCATCCCCATTTTCAAATCACGCCCCATTTCCCCTGCAACTACTCTTTTCAACCCTAGCAGTAGACAATCCCTGATCTACTTTCTGTCTCTATGGATTTGCTTATTCTGGACTGTTAATGTAAATGAAATAATATAATATACAGTCTTTTGTGACTGGCTTCTTTCACATAGCGTAATCTTTTAAAATGGTATCTATGCTATAGCCTGTATTAGTATTTCATTCTTTTTTTAATGCTGAGTAACATTTCATTGTATGGATATACCGCATTTTTTAATCTACTCATTAGTTGATGGACATTTGGGCTATTTCTACGTATTGTCAGTTACGGATAATGCAGCTATGAACATCCATGTACAAGTACTGGTAATTATTTTAAAGAAACTATTCTGGGCTGGGCATGGCGGCTCACACCTGTAATCCCAACACTTTGGCAGGCTGAGGTGGCAGGATCACTTGAGGTCAAGAATTTGAGACCAGCCTGGGAAACATAGGGAGATACCATCTCTACAATTTTTTTTTTAATTACCCAGGCATGGTGGCTCACGCCTGTAGTCCCAGAGCCCAGGAATTCAAGGTTACAGTGAGCTATGATTACACCACTGCACTCCAGCCTGGGTGACAGAGCAAGGCCCTGTCTCAAAAAAAAAAAAAAAAAGATTCTTTAGTTTCTGTCATTGTAATAGAGGAGGCCATAGGATCATATATGGCAAGACTATATAGCAGTGCATGCCAGGGAGTGAAAACTAGGCCATCAAGCTGAATTTATTGGGAGAACTTAAGACTAAGTCTAACTACACATGAAGGATTGAAGCTGGGACATACAAAGCTTAAAATTATGATTCTTCTAGAGACTGTTACGGTTTTTTGCTGACCACAGACAATGAAAGTTTGATATTTTGCTGTATTTGTCTGAAAATGGAAACACACTTTTCCCAATGGCCCTATTCCTGAGGACTAGACTTCTTCACCTCTAAAACCTCTCCAATCCTAGTTTTTCCTTTTGGCTGATGCTGACCAGCCACTGCAATTTTTGTCTTGGGTTTCGTTAGTCTGTCTTATTTCCTGTAATAAGTGGTTAAAATTTCTTATGAATTCTTCTTTTCTTGCGTTCAACTTTTGACTAATACATTTAGTCTATAGACAGTAATGAATTAGTACCTGATCAGGAATTTGTGAAAAACATCTCAGTTATTAAAGATTAAGAAACTAAAGCCAATTAATATTGTCATGTTCTGTCTCTTGGAACTTGAGCAAGATATGGATCTATGTGTCAAGGACTTATCCAGAAAATAGAGTCCACGTAGATACATTAACCCTGTACCCTTGGTCCATCTATTTTATTTCAGCAATGATCCATGGACATATTATAATTTGACAGTTTCATCACATACCTAGCGTATTGGGTCAAATTTAGGAAATCTCGTCCTAATGATCTTAACTCAGTGATTTCATTTTGCCCGGATGTTCAGCTGTGATAAACTTTACTAAGGCACAGATGATGGATGATACACAATAATTCCAAAATTTGGGGGTGGCTACAATATGGCTAGGGGCTAGAACTCAGGTATCTACAGGGCAAATATTGAGTGATTAGTCACTTTCTAAGCATTAGATATGCATATGTTCTGCCAAGCTTAGTAAGTCTGAGTAGATTGCTTTCATTTCAGATAATGTAAGTGCTTTCTTTTTATAGGAAGTTTTTAGCACATCTGAGGTTCTAAATCCAAAAAGTAAATAATATATAGAGAAAGAAGTAATAACAACAATAATAGTAACCAACATTTATTGAACACAGTGTAGGCTGGGCATGGTTCAAAGAAAGTTTGACATATAGAACGTCGACCATACTGGCTTAATAATCCTCCTAACGGAATTAGTGCTTAAGTCAGGTGCCCAGCTTCAGCAAGCAGCAGAGGCAAGTAAGTCATAAAGCAAGGTCTTCTGAATCCAAGACCATCTCTCAAGCCTTGTTCTAATTCTCTCCTCAGCCATGGATGGTGAAAGGCACCACAAAGGCAGGGTGTCAAAAAGTGGCATCGTTCAACCTTTCCCCTGATAGGGCAAAGCTTTTATTTTTTTTCCTTTACAATATTTGACATCTGTTTTAAAACGCAGATATCACTAGAAGAAATGACACTTTATTATAAAATCCTAGTAAAATTTAAATGTCTTACATAAAACCTTTATACTGAGCAAATTTCAGTAGGAAAGGGCTTGGAAGTAAGGCTGAATGTTTTAAAGGGGGACAGTGCTAAGACATGATTAGAAACAAGAGCCTGGAGGGGTCCTGCCATTTTTACTGTTTTGCTTAAGGCTGACCTAAAATATGCATAGTCTTACTTCTCACCCTGTGAGCTTATCCTTATTAATGTCTTTTTCCACCTAGTTTAGGGGTATTTTTGACTTTGTGTTTGATAAAATTTTACAGTACAGCTTTAGACATCTTTATTGTAACTTTTTTTTTGAAATGGAGTCTCCCTCTGTTGCCCAGGTTGGAGTGCAGTGGCATGATCATGGCTCGCTGCAGCCTCAACCTCCCAGACTCAAGTGATCCTCCCACCTCAGCCTCCTCCTCCTGAGTAGCTGAGACCACTGGCATGTGTCACGACATATCGCTAATTTTTTTCAATTTTTTTGTAAAGATGGGGTCTCCCTGTGTTGCCCAGGCTGGCCTTGAACTCCTGAGCTCAAGTGATCCTCCCATCTCTACCTCCCAAAATGCTGGGATTATAGGTGTGAGCCACTGCACTGAGCTTTATTGTAATTTCAAGGGCTCTATGAATTTCCAGTTTTTAAAATTCATCTTGCTTGCAGAATTTGTCTTTCATTAAAAAAAAAACTGCTAATTTTCTCTATTTATAGCTGCTGTAATAGTTCTGTATGATTTACTACATTTTCCTGAATTTAGATTGGTGGATATAATTTAGCTGCTTTTAATATTATCTGAGGGTAAATTCAGATTTCTTTGGATCTATTCCTTTTAGATGGGAATCTTTGTAGTTGTTCTGCTTTACAAAATAAGCCCTGTGTGTGCTCATGCTTTGGTATACAGTTAAATGTATGATACTGTTAAGAAAACACTAATCACTGGAAAGTGACCTTCATTTATTTATTTCATAAATATCATTATACAACTATGTAATTACACATAGTAGGGAAGCTCCATTTAAAGAGTAGATGACTTACATTGAAATCATTTGACCTTTGTAAATTAGTATAAATTACACAGAGATTGTTGTAATGTTCTTTATCATATATAATAGTTATGATTGCTAGAGAGGCACTCATAAATCATTGCTAAAAGGGCTAGCTGCTTTCACGTTTTCAGCAGGTTGAGTTAAGGCAACAAGCCTTGCCAATTTGATTAATCTCTTATGTCCATTAGTTGGTTCGGAAGTTTTTTTGAGTGTAAATTTGTATGTAGACAACAGAGTTTATATACTTTATGACATAAAATTAATCAGATACATCTACATATTTATAGAATGGGGGGATTCTTAGCTCTATGGAGAATAAGAAATTAATAATGGATGGAAGACTTTTTTTTTTAGGATGACTGGCTACAGGAAGAAATTGTAGTGACAGAAGCCATGTGTAGTGAATTTGAATTAATGTTCCTTAGGGAACTACCAGAGAAATATAATTTACAAGATAATCAAGAATGTAAATAATAGATTCTCTGTGGAGTCATCTGATCACTGACATATATTCATCTGTACTGAAATGACTTCATGACTACATTCTAACAATTAGAAAATCATTAGGGGTGAGATGTACATGTATACCTTCAAGAAAAGCAAAATATGTATTGGTAATAATATAATTTGACAGTCAGCTGTTAAAACGAGTACATTGTATACTTGTTAAACATTAGAAACTGGGCATGGTGGCTCACGCCTGTAATCCCAGCACTTTGGGAGGCCGAGGCAGGCGGATCATGAAGTCAGGAGATCGAGACCATCCTGGCTAACATGGTGAAACCCTGTCTCTACTAAAAATACAAAAAAAAAAAAAAAAAAAACCAGGCTGGTGGCAGGGGCCTGTAGTCCCAGCGACTCCAGATGCTGAGGCAGGAGAATGTGAACCCAGGAGGCAGAGCTTGCAGTGAGCTCAGATTGCACCACTGCACTCCAGCCTGGGCAACAGCGAGATTCCGTCTCGAATAAAAAAAAAAAAAACCAAAACAAAACACACACACACACACACACACACACATTAGAGTAACTTACCTTGGAACATTGGAACAGTAATTCTGAGGGAACCTTGATCATTTATGAGAATGATCTCCCCTACATTAATACTGTGTCAAAACTAACATTATTGTATACCTCAAAAAGTATTGGCATAGATGTTTTTAAATATAAGAAAATTCAAATGCATAACTGATGAGGGCTAAATGGCTCAATTTCCCAACCCCTAACAAAATATGCCCTAACACAGCTCTGCGACTATGACTGCATTTATTAGAAAACATTTAGTAAAAATAATCTCTAGTTCAAACCCTCAAGCACCAGTTCTTCTTGATAATTCTCATGAACATTTGGAAATACCTTAAAGGAGAATTTAGACTCAAATCAAAAAACTTTATTTCACTTGGTTTTAAAAGAGATACCTCTTTTAACCATTTCTGGCTTTTAGAATCCTTATCATGACAGCTTGTCCTGTCTCAGAGCTTCAGGAGGAAAAACTAGTCCCTCAAAATCAAGTTTGCTGTTGAGCTTAATAACAGGTTTATGTATGTCATGTTTGTTTAGGAGAAAAGCACTTGTTCGACTCATTTAATCCTGGCCTGGTGAATTAAGGCCTGAATTAATACTGAGGGAACCTTGACTATACATCTACAAAATCAGTGTGTCCTGGTAGGCTTCTGATTAAGATAACATTAGCTCTTGCTTAAAGGCATCTTTCTCTGCTCCCACCATTTACCCAGTGGTAGATAATATATTGAGTGAAAAATGAAAAAGACATAGCTGAGCTTTAAAGCAAGATGAACATCTCTGTGGACCAGAAATGTGAAAGAAAAAAAAAAGCAAAACAGGACTTCGTGAGTCATAAGTGGGGCTAAATTTGTGGGCTTTCAGCTCCTGCTGTAGTAACAGGGATTAAAATTCTCCTTACAAGGTGGTGGCCCAGAGCCCCACAAAAACACACCTAGAGAGAGACACATACACATACACACTTACACTTAAAAGCAACATGAAAAGAAACATTTTGCTGCAGGGATCTACAGCTTATACGCAGCTATGGTCCTAATGCGTAGAGCCAGGGGAAGAGGCAAAGATGCGCAGTTGGGAAAGAGAGCATCACAGCCTCGAAACCAGGACCTGAACCAATCTACCTACTGCCTGGCAATGAAATGAGCGATATCTCTGTATCACTCAATGTAGGAGCTGCCCACTACCAACAGATGTAGCTCTAAACTCTAAGCCCCTGGGTATGGCTGGGAGCAGCCATAAAACCACCTGAGAGAGAGAGAATGAATTTAAAAAGAGAGGAAAATAGAAAATACACACACGCAAGAATAACAGAAAATATACACATGCAAAACATCCCCTGCAAAATTTGTCTCCAAACCAGGATCCAAAATACATGAAGAAATAGGATGGCACCCCCACCCAAGTTAAACATCAAAAAATGAATTAGGCTGGGAACAGTGGCTCATACCTGTAATCCTATCACTTTGGGAGGCCAAGGTGGGAGGACTGCTTGAGCCTAGGAGTTTGAGAGTAGCCAGGGCAATGTAGTGAGGTGCCATCTTTACAAAAAATAATTTAAAAAGTATCAGCCAGGCATGGTGGTACATGCCTGTAGTCCCAACTACTCAGGAGGCTGAGATAGGAGGATCGTTTGAGCCCAGGAGGGTGAGACTGCAGTGAGCCATAATTGTGCCACTGCACTCCATCCTGGGCAACAGAGTGAGACCCTATCTCAAAAAAAAAAGAAGATGAATTAATTCTAGAAGAAAGCAAAGTGATAGACTAGTACAACAAAGATTTTTAAGTACATTTAAGATGCTTAGACCAGGTGCTGTGGCTCACACCTGTAATCCCAGCACTTTGGGAGGCCGAGGTGGGTGGATCACCTGAGGTCAGGAGTTCAAGACCAGCCTGCCCAACATGGTGAAACCCTGCCTCTACTAAAAATACAAAAATTAGCTGGGTATGGTGGCAGGCACCCCTAATCCCAGCTACTCAGGAGGCTGAGGCAGGAGAGTCGCTTGAACCCGGGAGGAGGTGGTTGCAGTGAGCCGAGATCATGCCACTGCACTCCAGCCTCCATCTCAAAAAATAAAAATAAAAATAAAAAGATGTTTAAAGGCATAAATAAGGGGTACCATTCACTAAAATAACAAGAAACTATGAAACAGAGATGGATGAAATATAACTATGTCTGAAAAAAAGATATCTTTGCCAAAAAAAACTAGTCATTGAAGTTACTAAACTCAATATACAGGATAAATTCTAGACTTTGCCCTGTCAGAGAAGGCAAGGGAATTAGAAGATGATGCTGAGAATATTACTATGCACAACACTCAGAAAAAGATAAGAAATATAAATGAGCAATTAGGAGAAATGGAGAATTGACCACAGGCTCTACAGTATACCTTACTGGAATTTAGAGGTTTATTTACGAGTGTATTTGAGAGGTTTCAGAAGAGAATGGAGGAAATGGTAGAGAAGTAATATTTGAAGCTGTAATAGCGAGAATCTTACAGAATTGAAGAAGGATGTGAGTCTTTAAGGAAATATGCTCCCAAGAGAAATTTCAAACATCTGGGAAGGAAAGAAAGGCCTGCATTGAGCAATTGATATTCTTTACAGCTCAGCTTTGAGAAGCTTCGGCTGATTAAAATGAGCCTTTTCTGTTTTTCACTGGAAACCACCAAAACAGAAATGTAATGTGTTGTATATACTAAACCATGCCTCTTGAACAAGGGTACTTATAAATAAATCATAAAAGAAGAGCCTTGTGGACAACTAAACCCACAGGATCAAGACACCAAGGAAGATCTCTCTAGAAAAGGCAGTCTCCTGTCAGCACTTTTGTGAAAAATAGGTGGGAAGACAATAATGGCTTATTGTACTATCCTGAGGTCCACGTCTAAAAACTGTTTTCAAAAGGAACACCATGGATGACCCAATCTGGTAGAAAGAAAAATTTGAATAGGATTTTACATAAAAAGTGTTGCCAGTTAGAACATTTTGTTGAAGTTTTCTTTTAATGAAGAAGGAAAAATAGAAAGTAATTCCTATGGAATGAGACCTTGTGAACATTGGATACTGCTTCAAGTTCACAGAAACACTGAACCGATTGCCAGTCAAGTTGTCAGAAATTAGATTTAATTAATGTGGACAGTTACATACATTGGTGCACACCCAGAGGACCCGTGTGCAGAATCTGACTGAAGGTATACTTACTTTGATGAATCTCTTCTCATCATGGCTTTGTCAGATCAGATTGCTATGAAATAAACTATACAAACAACTACCCTTGAAGACTGATAGCAATAGGATTTCAATCAGTACAGATAGGAGATTCTATTTCGGTAGATGAAAAAGATCATACATTGATTTTCTGCATGACTTTAAATTCCTGGAAACCCTGTAATGTTAGGTACTGGGTAGAATGAAAAAAAATGAAGCAAAACAAAGAAAAAAACAAGAGTAGATTGGGTTTTATTTCTGCTTCAGTGTGGAGATCCAGCCTTTTGAAACTGAGCATTTTGGAAGACATGTCGTCCCCTGTGGAATGTTCATTCCGAGTGTAGGACAACAGAAAATACTTAGGAGACCTGGTCATGAGGTGATCTTGCTTTCTCAAACTGGACAATGGGAAAACTCTTTTTGGCTACTCACTACTTACATTTCGTGTCTTTTCTCATTGATATAGATCTCCCACATTTGTGGATAGGAATTTCTCTCACCTGATTAAATATCATCTGTGAACAACAGAAATATGTCATCTTATTTTGGTATTTGTCACAACTAGAAGAAGGATGTCAAGAGTTGTAATCAGTCACTGGGTATCAAATATCAGAAGTGTCCTCAATTGGAATTGTATTCTCAGTAAATCCTAAAGCATTTGGGACCTTCACATGTGCTAATACTATTTATATTTATTTGGACATTAACCAAATATAACCAAAAGAAAGTGGAATAACCATAGAAACCTTTAAATGGAACAAAATTTATGGCAATAAACATTATTAGGAACAAACAGTATACTACATAGAAACAGTACAAGAACAATCAGGATCTTTTGTGCATCTAACTACATAGGTCCAGAAATATAAAAAGTGAATTATGATAGAATTAAAAGGAGAAACTAATGAATCCATAATTATATTTCAACACTCCTCTAACAAAAACTGATAGCTACAAATAATCAAAAATTAGTAAAGATATAGACAACTTTAACAACAAAAGCAGCACACTATGTATTTAGAGACTCCGTCTTTCCAATGGAAAAATACGCATTGTTTCAAGTACTCAATGAACATTTTTAGAAAGTGACTATGAACTAGGTCACAAAAAGCAGTATTGCTAAATTTCAAAGGATCAGTATCATACAGGTATTCTCCGACTGAAATGCAATTAAATTAGAAATGCACTAAGAAGTGGAAATGGAAATATAACCACTGTGCTCCTAAATGACTATGTGTTAAGTTAAAAAAAAAAAAAAAATCACCGTAAGAATTACAAAACATAAGGCACTGAACTGAATCAATTGATGTATATAAAAATGTTTGGTATATAATTAAAGTGGTACCAAGGAAGAAATATATAACCCTACGTGTGTTCATTAAAAATAAAAAATAAATGACTTAATCATTCAACCTGTAAAGCAAGAGGGGAAAAAAAAGAGTGACAAGTAAAACATTATTAATGGGCATAAAATGAGACTACAGTAAGGAGCTTCACCGCATTCTTGGATGTGAAGACTCAATTATTATGAACTTAGTTCTTCCCAGTTTAACCTATGAATTCAGTGTAATTCAAACTCAAAATTTCAACAAGCATTTTCATAAAAATCAGAAAAATAGACACTAAAATCATGGAGAAGATCAAACGGGTCAGAATAGTCAAGACAATTTTGAGGAAAAACAAAGTGGGCTGAGAAGGCCTATCAGACATCAATTGATTTAAAATTGGAGAGTGGGATCTACACAGGGATATACAGATAGAACCACAGACTAGAATAGAGAGCTCAGAGTATTTATGGACACTTGATGTTTTGCAGAGGCATCGTTAGAAATCAGGGGGAAATAGAGGGACTATATAATGAATGAGATTGCCTTCATAGTTTATCCATGGGGGGAAAGTAAAATTAGATCGCATGTTCACAGCAAGCATCAAAACTGATTCTGGGTAAAGTCCTAAATGTGAAAAACCAAATTTTAAACTTTAAAAATATAGGTGTAAGAAAAGATTTTCATGAACAAAACGTCAAAAGCAGAAAACATAGAGGGATATGTTAAAATGTCATATTTTATACCACAGGATGCCATAAACAAAGTTAAAGATAAGCTACACTAAGATAAGGGTAGGAGATCATATTTGCCATGCACATAACTAACAGTGGATTAGCATCTAGAACATATCCAAAACTTTAATAAGAATAAGACAATCCAGCAGGAAAACGGGTAAAGGAAGCATGAAAAGCCAGTTAACATGGAAGAAGTTTAACCTCACCAGTAATCAGGGATGTATGTGCAAATTAAAATGCACCCATCAGGTTAGCTAAAACTTAAATGTCTGATAACACCAAGTATTTGATGAGGAGGTGGGCCAAATGGAAAACCTTATTCACTACTGAAAAGAGAGTAAATTCGTAAAACCACCGATTTGTCACCCAGAGCAATTCGGTGACACGTAGCAATGTTGAAGATGTTGCTAAGATCCAACAATTCCACATCAAACTATATTCTGTAAAGAATCTCTTAAACAGGTATCCAAGGAGACAGGTATATAAAAGAAGTTCATTGCATCATTGTTTATAACAGTGAAAAGTTATAAACAACGTAAATGTCCATGGACAGGAAAATGTTGGCATATTCAAGCAACAGAATAGTAATACCTTACAGCAGTTCAAATAGCAAACTATTATGTATCGACCTGGAGAAATCTCCAAAATGGTGTTGAAGGCAAAAAGCAACTCTTAGAATGGTATGTATATTCTTAAACATGAAGTTCTTAAATTTAAAGTTTAAGAACGTGCAAAATAATGCCATTAGATTGAATCACATAAAATGGGTGATTTTGTAGGTGAAAGAAAAATACAGGCAAACATCAGCATCTTTAAGTTCAACCTAATATTTGTCTATACATTCATGGTAACACTGGGCATGAAATTCAGTGTGGCATTATCTCCTTGAGGGCAGTGGGGAGGAGAGAATGGTATGGCGTTGAGGTGGGCATGTGAGGGAGCTTCTGCTTTGGCTGTTATCCTTTCTTTCTTCAAAAAACTTTTGAAGAAAATACGGCAAATGATAAACTTATCAAGGTGAGGTGGGAGGAACATGGGTATATGTACTCCATCCTTATATATTTCTGTTGAACATATCTGCTAATGTTTAAAGCAAACTAAAGTGTTGTAGAGGTATAAATTTTTTAATCTCATGACATTATAAAGAAATACTTACAAAGTGATTAAATCCTTTACTGCTTACTTATCTGAACATAGCACTCATGAGGCTCTTAGCATAACATAAAAAATTGAAAAGCATGGCTCCCTTCACACATCAGGCAAAAGCTTCACATTTTGTTTTGTTCTTTTAGCACTGGTAAGATTGTCATCATTAAAACCATTCATTAGTGCCTCTCTTTTGCTTGCTGTTCTTTGGTGGCAGTCAGATGCATCTATCTACCACGGTATATGAAATTTGGTGATGATATTCAAATTACTTTTTTTCTTCTTTTTCTTTTTCTTTTTTTTTTTTTTTTTTCTTTTTGACTTCTTTGATGCCAATAGGAATCTGCAAGCAGAATATGACCGTCTAAAGCAGCAGCACGAACATAAAGGCCTGTCCCCACTGCCGTCCCCTCCTGAAATGATGCCCACCTCTCCCCAGAGTCCCCGGGATGCTGAGCTCATTGCTGAGGCCAAGCTACTGCGTCAACACAAAGGTCGCCTGGAAGCCAGGATGCAAATCCTGGAAGACCACAATAAACAGCTGGAGTCACAGTTACATAGGCTAAGGCAGCTGCTGGAGCAAGTGAGGAGAGAGATGGGATTTTTACAAACATTCATTTTCCCTCTTAAAACTAAATCGCAGAGAGCACTTTTTATAGGTGTAACAAGCGTCAATTCTTAAGTGCTTGGTATGTGCCTGGCAAAGTGATAGGTATCAAAGGATAGAAGTAGAGGAGATAGAAAAACTAGTGTGTCTTTTTCGTGTTTGTTCAATATTGTTTCCTACCAAAGTGGTTTTTTCTTGACCAATTTGAAATACATCTTGGGGGGAAAAAACGCCAAAAGGTTTCCACTGGTTCTCTAAAAGTGAATATTTCACTTCTTGAAATGGAACTATTTCATTTGCAATTAGTTGTACTTTCTGGTATACCATTGTGTTTTTTTCTCCTAATCCCTAATATTTAGTTCTTTAAGCCTCCATTGAAAACCTAGCAAGATACTGCATCGCCAGAAGACCTACCTGGACATAGTTCTGGCTTTCTGGGAATTTTACATTTTGAATTATGTTCTATCTTGTTACTTAATACTTCACAAAGATATGAATTTTCCACTACAGTTTTGAGTTCTCACATAGTGTCATCATTCTCACATGACCTTCTAAATCTTCCAGTTATTTAATGTAATGATTTATAGTCTCACTCCAGTGTAGCTCTAATTTTTTCTCAAATTTATAAGGGAGCACAGTTCAGATACAAAGACAGTATCCATGGATTATATCAACAGTGAAATATCCCAAATTAATCTTTGGGAGGGCTTCTAAAGTAGGAAGGGTCAAAATTTATGAGTCCTGAGTGTCTTTAATATTTTCATATTTATACATTTCTATGTTTATTGTGAAAAGTAATTCTGTTTCCTTTTGGATGACTTAGCCCCAGGCAGAGGCCAAAGTGAATGGCACAACGGTGTCCTCTCCTTCAACCTCTCTACAGAGGTCCGACAGCAGTCAGCCTATGCTGCTCCGAGTGGTTGGCAGTCAGACTTCAGACTCCATGGGTAAGTGTCCTAGCTACTCTCAGATTTTGTTATCTGAAGAAAGGTAGAGTCACATTATAGTGACATAAATGTTTGGCCATAGGTGTTTGACTCATTTTGGTATCAGGGAGCCACTGAAAATCATATACCAGGTGAAAAAAATCTAAAAAGAAAATTCTAAAAAGATGTATTCTGGCAGCTCTATCTGGCCCACAGAAAACTAGTATAGGTGAGAAGACCAGTTAGGAGGCAGTTGCCAAGGCCAAGATTCGTGAGTTCTGAGGGCCTGCACTTGAGAGATGTGGGAGGAGAGGACTGTGACACTATTCTATAAAAATAGACTTGCCAGGGGACCGGGCGTGGAGGCTCACGCCTGTAATCCCAGCACTTTGGGAGGGTGTGGTGGGCGGATCACAAGGTTAGGAGTTGAAGAACAGCCCAGCCAATATGGTGAAACCCTGTCTCTACTAAAAATACAAAAATTAGCCAGGCATGGTGGCATGCGCCTGTAGTCCCAGCTACTCAGGAGGCTGAGGCAGGAGAATCACTTGAGCCCAGAAGGTGGAGGTTGCAGTGAGCCAAGATGGCACCATTGCACTCTAGTCTGGGCGACAGAGCAAGACTCTGTCTCAAAAAACAAAAAAAAACAAAAACAAAAAAACAAAAAGAGTTCCCAGGGTCTGGGGACTGACTGCAAATTTTACGGAGAGGAATGAAGGGAGAGGATTTAGTTGGAAGAAGATAGTGAAACTTTTGATTGTGGCCATAATGTGTTTGAGAAATTGACAGGTCTTCTAAGTCACGTCCCAAAAGAAATTAAGATACAGATATATACCTGAAGTAAGAGGGCAGACTGGAGAGATTTGAGAATGAGTTTCATAGAATTGATTGCTGAAGGGTGTGAGATGAGAAATCTATAAAATCTATAACAGGTGCTTCAATCCAGTGCCTTGGGGAATAGTAAAGGATGGAATAGTAAAGGATGGGTAAGTAGGGAGGTTCAAGGAAGATGTGATGACAAGGTGAAATGCTAAAGAGAGCTCAATGGAAATTAAAATAAATCACAGTCCATTGGGTCACTATAAATGCATTGGGTAATTTTGAGAAACCATTTTAGGCCAAGAGAAGGGAAGGTGGAAAACTTCTGCTGTTTCAATGAAATGAAAGACTAGGTAATCTTAAAATGAATGAGGATTAAGGAAAGTGAAGACAATTTTGAAACATTACCAAGTAAGAAGGAAGCCTTAGGCAGAAGTTGGATGAATTTGTTGAGGAAATGGTCAACATGGCCTGTTCTCATTCTTAGCAATGTTCTCTGCCTAGGACTAGGTTCTAAGAAAGTTGGAACTGATAAGGCATAAATGATCAAAGGTCAAAACGAGAGTAGGGCATTTTACAGTGGTAATGAATGGCTAGGACAGGGGTTGCTAGCCAGCTGCTCATTGGTTTTTCCTGCTGTGTCTGGCTAGACAATAGAGGGTTTTATGAAGGCCACAAATACTTGGCCCCCTCCCTCATTTCTCTTTCTCTGTAAAGGCCCAGTATGAGTCAGCTCCATCCTCTATCCTTACTTTTCCCTGGGTCCTAAACTGGTTATACTTGGTCCTCTCAATCTTACCTCACAGAATAGAAAAGACCTGTGACTCATTGATTCTGTACACTTACAGCTCTATTGCCTGATATGATGGTGTGTTCAGGAATTCATTTCATACTTGAGCTCCTCCGTGAGGGTAGAATAAAGAGAGGCAAAGTGCCTTAACCAAAATGGATAGGACAGAAAGGAAAAGTCAAGGGTGTGGGTGAGTTTTATGGTGAAAAATTTGGAGATCACAGTCAGGAAAATTCAAAAGTTGGATATCATGGAAGTAAAATACTTTCAAGCAATTTATACATCTAAGATGGTGCCTCCCAGTGAGCTGCTGAAGATTTTACTTGGTGATCACTGAGGGGTAAGGAATGCAGTTCATGGAGTTGATGAGACCAACGTTGCAGAGCTTATCAGCAGAGGGGTGAGGTCCTTATCGTGACGACAGTGGTAGATCAGGATGGAAAAGATGTTGAAGAAGATGGATGAGGGCTCTGAGGAGGTGAGCATTTCTGAGGAAAGAGACAGGGTGGCTGAAATAAATGCGATGAAGTTCAAGAACCTGGAGCAGTGGGAAGAGGCACATTCTCCTCTGGAGAAGCCAAACCTTGTAGGAAAGCCAGGTTTTGATTTTTTTGAGAAGGAAAAGGATATGTTTGAGGTTGTTTTCCTGAATTTACTACAACTCCATGATTTAAGGCAACCTCTGTGTCACATTCTCCATCTGAGATCTGACTATAGCTAATAAACTGTTGGGATTGTAAATGGTAACACACTACATGAAAAACGATTGTATGCATTTGCAAAGTCGGTAAATTCTGAAAACAACTGAGCTTTAGTACCTCTTGTTTTTTTTCTACTTCAGGATTTTCCCCCATTTTTAAGTAAAGCCTATGAAACTAAGTCAAATATTTTAGTGGTGAGATTCAGAGCCCTGGGTGCTTAGAAGCATTGATTATTTAGGTTGTTAACAATGGGGATTAGGCAGCATACCTGTTAAAGCGCCCAAATTAAAATGCACATTAGGATGTGGACCTGATGATCTGTAGAGCTAAAAAGATCATGATAGAACTGGATACCAGGACAAAAGTGCTATATTCCAATGGCTGAGTTAAGCTAAGAGATAACTTGCTGGTAATAAAATGGATAAGCTGTGTGGTTAAATTTGTCCTCTAAAAGAAAAGACTGAATTCAAAGGTACTTTTTCTTGAACTGTGTATTAGTCTGTTTTCACATGGCTATAAAGAACTACCTGAGACTGGGTGGGTAATTTATGAAGAAAAGAGGTTTATTGCCTCAATTCCACATGGCTGGGGAGGCCTCAGGAAGCTTACACTCATGGGGGAAGGGGAAGGGGAAGCAAGGCCTGTGCTACATAGCGGCAGGAGAGAGACAACAAGGGGGGAACTGCCACACCATCAGATCTTACATGAACTCGCTATCATGAGAACAGCATGGGGGAAACTGCCCCCATGATCCAATCACCTCCCACCGGATCCCTCCCACAGCACATGGGGATTACAATTCAACATGAGATTTGGGTGGGGACACAGAACCAAACCATATCAAACTGCATAAGCTAACTTCATTTAAAAAGGAAAAAAACCTTACCGTCTTCTTGAAGGATGCACACAGGTGTTTAAATAAATGCAGTGTGTATCCTCGTGCTTTGAAGGTTTGAGATATAAGGCTGGGATTTGCTGAACCACATTCTGGATAGAGCTGCATTCTTTAAATATACAACCCCGACGATTGATTTTCTTTTAAGTGAAACATGAGACAAGTCATACTAGGTGATGTGTCTAAAGAGTCAACATATTTCCTCAAGCCATGAAATACTTATCACTGAGTCTCTATGTACCATCTGTGTTCTGTACAGTTCTTACTGAGACAATGTGCTAATGAAACTTACATTCTATTGAAGGAAGCAAATACAGAACAAAAATGGAAATTAACAATGTTTATCCTCTATTGGCTCTCATGGGCTCCATACACAAATCTATGATGTCCGAACAACTCCTTATCTCTGATGACTCCTAACTTGCCACCAGATTACTGTTTTGTGAAGCATTTTATATTTTGTTTATTTAAAAAGTAAACTGTTCCTTTGCTTTTTAAAAAATAAAATATATCATGTACCTTTGAGGTTTATGACATAATGGCTCCCTAGCTTTTTATTTAGAACAATTTCAAACTTATGGCAAAATTGCAATTAATTCAACAGTTTGCCACATTTGCTTTATATCTATTTATGTACTTTTACATTCATGTGTTGTTAAGTGGATTGCATATATTTAGATTAACATGTATATCTGTATTTTAACGTATTTTTATATACTGTATGTGCTTATATTTTATGTGCATATTTAATCATATTCATGTGTGTATATAGTTTGTTGATATTTTTTCACTGATCCACTCAGTGGTTATGTTTCATACATAACACTTCACCCCAAAACACTTGAACATGTGTCTTCTAAAATGAAAGATACTCTTACATAAGCACAGTTATCACGCTCAAAAAAGAACAATACTGTTATCTAATGTAGAACTTAAATTCAAATACCTCCAATTCTGCCAATTAATATTCTTTATAGCGATATTTTTCATTCAGGATCAATGAAGGCGCAGCTTTGCATTTTGTTATGTCCCTGTAGTCTCCTTTAATCTGAAGCACTTTCCCAGCCTCTTTAAATCTTTCATGACGTTGATATATTAGAAGAGGTCGGGCTAGATGTTTTGTAGAATGTCCCCCAATTTGAATTTGTCTGCTTGTATCCAAGTGATTGGGTTCAGGTTAAATGTTTTATGCCAGATTACCATATAGGTAAGGTATCCTCAGTATATCACATCAAGGTTTTCCTCAAGATTCTCCATCCCCTTCACCCTTCTTCACTCTCCCTGGGCACTCTTTCCATTCTTTGGCCTCTGCTATGTTGACAACTCTTAAGTCAAGATTTCCAGCCCAGACCTCCCACCTGAGCATCTTCTGGATAGAATTATAAATAAAAATAGAGCCCAATCTGAAATCATGATCAACCTTTGGAACATCTCTTCCAATTTCCCAATCTATAAAAAGTCATGTTCTACACATTCTTCCTTTACCTGCCTTCCTTAGCTATGTTCCACCACCATCAATCCAGTCACCAAGGTCAGTCTGTTTTGCTACTTATAAAAAAGAGCAAAATTTTTCAATTCAGCTACTTCTACCCAAATTTAGTCCTCATCATGTATTACCTGAACAGACAATATGAATACTTTCCTAATTGGTTCCTCTGCCTTTGGTCTCTCTCCCTTTCTAAGCTATCTTCCAGATACTTCAGTTCCTCTTCTGCCATTCAAATGATATCATATTATTCCCCTCCATAAGCATTTTATGCCTTCTGTTTGACAACAGAATAAATAAATGTGCTCTTTGGCCTTGAGTACATTATGTTCTTTACCTGAAATATAGCATCCTTTCTTTTCACTCAGTTGAGTTTTCTTTTGGAACTTAATCATGCATTATATCGTTCTGGTGTTGTTGGTGTTGTTGTTGTTGCTGTTTCTTTTGTGTGAGACGAAGTCTCGCTTTATTGCCCAGGCTGGAGTGCAGCGGCACGATCTCGGCTTACTGCAACCTCCACCTCCTGAGTTCAAGCAATTCTCCTGCCTCACCCTCCCGAGTAGCTGGGATTACAAGCCTGCCACCATGCCTGGCTAATTTTTCTTGTATTTTTAGTAGAGATAGGGTTTCACCATGTTGGCCAGGCCGTTCTTGAACTCCTGACCTCAAGCAATCCACCCACCTCAGCCTCCCAAAGTGCTGGGATTACAGGCGTGAGCCACCACACCCGGCCATGTTTTCAGGCAGTTACTAGTACTTGTTTCTTCTGCCTACAACTCCCTAGAACTTAAGCTCCTTAAGGACAGGATATAAGTCTTGCTCATTGTCATTACTATGTGAGAACACTCTGTGCGACAATCAGTAAAGTGCTTATTGAGTTAATTTTTTGGAAATCAAGCACAATACATTCTTGTGTACACATGGAACAGCCCACACGTTTAAGATATTTAGCTTTCACCACCATTCAAAACCGATCAGCTGGTAATCAGCACCAACATTGTACACCATAATATATTAAAGATGTTACACACAGAATTTATGTGTGAAATTGAAAGCATCTGTCCTATATCATGAGGAAAAAAATTAATTGAAGCCAAAAGTTGGGTATTGGATAAATCAGTGTGCTTTTTCTTCTAAAAAATACTGGAGAAAGGCAGGAAATACACAAGTAGTAAGATAATAACACATCAAGTTGGAAACTGGTTAAAATCCAAAGAAAAATGTTGGTGGGCGTATTTGCTCATACACAATCCCCTTTATAAGAAAAAATAATTTCTTGTACACAGCTCCTTTTTTAAAAAAGAGAAAATAATTTATTTAGATTCAGATAGAATCACAGGAGTGATTCTTGTGTCTATTCTGCATAGGCTGCATAGGTTCTGGCTAAAATCACTTTTTAAGTAAATAGAACCATTATCGGCATTTGAATCAAAGAAAGGGAAGTGAGTCAGATGGCATATCATCCTTTCAAGAAAGGGATCTGAAACCATCGTTATGTTTCAGAAGACTGAAGAATATCTTGCCATGGCAAAGCATTCCTTTTCTTTTTTCTCAGATTAAATTCAGTCATCTGACTTATTTTTTCTTCATTTCAGCAGTGATTAAAGGAGACTATCATATTGTGCTGTATCACGGTACTGTTTAACTTTGACTATGTCTTTCCTCATTTTAAAAAATGTTTCAGTGATTTATTTGGACCACAATCAGACAAGCCAAGAAGACTAACTAGCTAATAATCCAAAAAACATTATTTTTCTTTTTATTATTTCAATAGTTTTCAGGGAATAGGTAGTGTTTGGTTACATGAATAAGTTGTTCGGTGGTGATTTCTGACATTTTGGTGCACCCATCACCTGAGCAGTGTACACCATACCCAACGTGCAGCCTTTTCACCGCACTCCCAGCCTTCCCCCCGAGTCCCCAGAGTCCACTGTATCATTCTTATGCCTTTGTATCTGCATAGCTTAACTCCCACTTATAAGTGAGAACATACAATGTTTGGTTGTCTATTCCTGAGCTACTTTACTTAGAATAATGGTCTCCAACTCCATCCAGGTTGCTATGAATGCGATTATTTCATTCCTTTTTGTGGCTGAGTAGTATTCCATGGTGTATGTGTGTATATATATATATATATATATATATATACACACACACACACACGTATATACTGCATTTTCTTTATCCACTGGTTGGTTGATGGGCATTTAAGCTGGTTCCATATTTCTGCAATTATGCATTGCGCTGCTATAATCTTGGTATGCAAGTATATTTTTCACGTAAGGACTTCCTTTCCTTTGGGTAGATACCCAGTAATGGGACTGCTGGATCAAATGGTAGTTCTACATTTTAGCCCTTTAAGGAGCCTCCATAGTGTTTTCCATAGTGGTTGTCCTAGTTTACATTCCCAGCAGCAGTGTAAAAGTGTTCTGTTTTCACCACATCCACACTGACATCTATTATTTATGTGTGTTTGTGGAAATCACCTTGGAGTAGAGTCAAGTTTAAGTGTTAAAGAATTGCCATCCATTGACACAAAAAAAACTTGTTTGCAGTGAGGTCACATGACTGGCCCTGAAATCTACCCAGAGGAAACAAAAACACCATTTCAAATCTCTCCATTAACCCTAAAATATTTCTCTTCATTCTTTTTGTTTACACTTTAGGAGTGGGAGGGGCCTTAGACAGCACCTGTCTGAAGGGTAGATGAGGACTGCCTACATCATAATCACCTGGAGGGATTATACAAAATGAACATTTCCAGGCCCAAGCCCATTCCTCTGGAACCAGAATTCTTGGTGCTGGTGGTGGTGGGGGGTGGCAGTTTGGGTAACTTATAATCTACATTTTCACAATTTTTAAATATTTATTTATTTTTTAAAAGCAATAATAAAATCATTATGTTAACGGATATTGCACATCATATGAAAAAATATATCATCTCAAACAACAAATAATGTAATTTAAAGTCTTTTAGCAGCCACATTTTAAAAAGTGGCTATTTTACATTTTGACTATCATTTTATCATTTTACATAGTGGTATCACTTTACATTTTTGCAAATCTCTTTAATATAATATTAACATTAACAGAGGACAGCTGGGCTCCTTTCTGCTTCTGCATTGCATCTGTTATGTTGTTTTGTGAAAGTCTGACCTCATAGAGATATGTAGTTGAAAAAAAAGGGGGGGGGGTATTTTAATAGCATTTGCAGATCATTGTGAATTTTTTTCTTTGCAATTTCACCGAAACTATATAAGTAGCAATTTCTTAAAATGTGAAATCTGAAATCATATAATTTATTATATCATTGCCTATATCATTATTATATTGTTACATTAAAATATCTACCTGGAAAAAAAAAGAATTATCATCAACTAAGTTTAAAATCCCCCAAACACTAGCAATATGCTATTTGAGCAGGCAGTGAATCCATGAAGTAGGAATAAGGGCTGTGCAAGTCTCTAGTGTGAAATTGGAACTCAATAAGTATTGTTGAATAAGTGAAAAAAAATGAAAAGGTGTTTTTGTTTTGTTTTTGGTGATGAGGAGCTTGTGATGACAGGTATTATTGTTAGAGTCAGAAATATTTGGGGGTTGCCAATTTATGGTTTGGCTCTGTGTTCCCACCCAAATCTCATCTCGAATTGTAATCCCCACGCGTCAGGGGAGGGACCTGGTGGGAGGTGATTGTATCATGAAGAAGTTTTCCTCCATGCTGTTCTCATGATAGTGAGTGAGTTCTCAGGAGAGCTGATGGTTTTAAAAGTGTGTGACACTTCCCCCTTCACTCTCTCTCCCCCCTTCACTCTCTCTCTCTCCTGCTGCCATATAAGAGGTGCCTTTGCTTCCCCTTTGCCTTCCACCATGATTGTAAGCTTATAATCATGAGGCCTCCTGCGGCTTCCCCAGCCATCTGGAACTGAGAGTCAATTAAAACTCTTTCCTTTATAAATTACCCAGTCTCAGGTAGTATCTCTATAGCAGTGTGAAAATGGATTAATACTACACCTATTATGTTGTAGCTACATAGTGTATTATTAGACAAACCATAATTATTGTATCTGGCTTGTTTGATGCCCATAATAGTGTATCAGTCAGCTGTTGCTGCATAACAAATAACCACAAAATTCTCAAGTTGCATATTTCTTGTTCATGCATCTGTTGTTTGACTGAACTTTTGCTGGCACTCAGCTGGACTTGACACCAAGTTGTGGTCTGGGTTCAGATCTGTTCCACATGTCTGTCATCCTTCTTGGGCCAGCAAGCTACTTGGGCCAGCAAGCTACCTGGGCCATATGCTTCTTGTGCACATAAGCACAAGAGGGCAACCCCAACCATGCAAAGACATTCTAAGCCTCTACTTTTGTCATGCCTGCTTACATTCCATTTTCCAAAGCAGGTTATGTGGCCACATCCAAATTCCCAGGCCAGGGAAGAACTGTTTTCCCAGCTCTTGTTCACTCTGCTTTATCTACATTGGATTTCTTGCTGTACTTGAGCAAGCCAGTCACACTCCCCTCTCAGAGTCTACATTTGCCAGTCCTTCTGTGTAGAGCACTTTTCCCTCAAATACTTGTGCAACTCATACCCTCCAGTTCTTAAAGCTTTTGCTCAACTGCATCTCATCAATGAGGACTTCCAAGACTCCACTTTCTGATGAGTCTCGTCCCTTGCTAGCCCTCTCCTCAGAGTGTTCAACACCACTCAACATACCTATATAGTTTACTTATTTACTTGTTAAGCCTGTGTGCCTCCATAAGAATGCGAGTTTCACAGAGAGAGTGTCTGGGTGGGGTTTGTTTGCTTATTGATATGTCGTCAGTGAACAATAGTTGGATTTTAATAAATATTTGAATAAATAAATTAATCTTACTGTTTTTAAACTTTTGTGGTTTTTAAAAGGCATTTTAAAAATCTGGGTTAGTATCAAATATTACAATGGTATTACTTTAACTTCAGGTTTCATTTAGCTGTTTTAACTTTTACAATATATTCTGACACAGAAAATATTAGGCATTAAGCATTTTTCTTTTTTTTGACAGATAGTTTCTTTATTCATCCTCCTCCTTCTTCTCCTCCTCCTCCTCTTCCTCTTCCTCCTCCTCCTCTTCATCTTCCTCTTCAACCTTTTTCCAGGCAACTTTAGCAGGACCCTTTGCACCATCAAACTTTCCTTTCGACTTAAAGTCAGCAACATCCTTCTCATACTTCTCCTTCAGCTTTGCTGCCTTAGTGATGTAAGGCTGCTTTTCACTGTCATTTAAATTATTCCACATCTCACCTAGCTTTTTTGCCACATCTCCAATAGAGATGCCAGGGTTTGTGGATTTGATCTTGGGGTGGAATTCTGAACAGAACAGGAAGAATCCAGACGGTGGCCTTTTGGGAACATTAGGATCCTTCTTCTTCTTGCCTCCCTTAGCTGGTCTATAATCCTTCAATCCCGATCATAGTGCACTTTATCTGCCTTTGCTATTTCATCAAGTTTAGATTTCTCTTTCCCAGACATTGTCTTCCACCTCTCAGAGCACTTCTTGGAAAATTCTGCAAAATTGACAGGGAGCTCTGGGTTTTTCTTCTTATGTTCTTCTCTGCACATCTGCACAAAGAAGGCATAAGCAGACATCTTGCCCTTTGGTTTCTTGGGGTCACCTTTAGCCATCCTGACTGTATTGTTCGCTAGTCTCGCATTAAGCATTTTTCAATGAGTTGATTCACTTCTACCCATGCACATATGTGATGTCTGATTTCGATTCTTAAAAAGAGATGAGCCTGGGCGTGGTGGCTCATGCCTGTAATCCCAGCACTTTGGGAGGCCGAGGCCAGCAGATCACGAGGTCAGGAAATCGAGACTCTCCTGGCTGATACGGTGAAACCCCATCTCTACTAAAATATACAAAAAATTAGCCGGGCATGGTGGCACGTGCCTATAGTCCCAGCTACTCAGGAGGCTGAGGCAAGAGAATCGCTTGAACCCGGGAGGCCGAGGTTGCAGCTAGCTGAGATTCCACCACTGCACTCCAGCCTGGGCGACAGAGCACGACTCCATCTCAAAAACAAAAACAAAAACAAACAAACAAAAACAAACAATGAGTTAAAACCATCTTGAGAAATCGTGAAAATATTGAGAAAAGAAGAAAACAAGATTATATTCTACTTGTTTTTATACTACCTAGAATGTAATAGGCACTCAAAAAATGTCTGAATGGATGCAATTATCACTGCTATAAAAGTTTTCCATTAAAGCAAATAAGCCAATTTTACATTTGTATTATACTTGGACACTCATATTAAAGACTCACAGAGAGTTTATCTGGAAAGATAAACTTGGCTGACATCATTAGGTTTATACTTTATAATTTGATCTTTGAAATAATTCAGGAACAGGAATGCCAGTCACTTCATTGAACTGTGCCTGAATTTTAACACAGTACAACTGAGTTTCCTAGAGCTCCAATATGATGTAATTAAACTGTCAGAAATATTAACATCGATGTTCATGAGCGTCGTTCTTGGTTCTGATTTATTCGGTAAGGCATACTTTCACTAAAGTGGACTTACTGTCATTAAAATGCCTCATGTTTCCCAATTCAGCAAAAATTTGCATCAGTAATGGAACAGAGAGATGTAATCAGCCCTTCAGTTGTCAGGATCTTGATCCTCTTGGTAGTATTTCATTCATTTCATCTTCACCAGATAATGGTAGTTTAAAAATGCAAGAAAAATGAAACTAAAAATACTGAATTTCACTTCTTTTTCTAAAGGCATAAACTTAAGCAAATAGTGCATGTGTGTGAGGGGGGAGGAAGACAGAGAGAAAGAGAAGAGAGAAAGAGTTTGTAACTATTCCTTTTCTGCTTCGTGACCTTAATTCTTCAGCACCTGTTTCCTGTACTTGATACTGCAAAGAGGTTTCCTGTGGTATGTTACCAGGAGACTCACATAGTCTGAGGCTTTTTAATCTACTTTACGTTCTTATCCCTCCATTCTAATAAAAATATGAAGCCTCACATCCACCTAGAATATGATTTTGTCTTAATGGTTAGCATTGGCAGTGATTCTTTTAGCTTCTGCTGTATTAAAAAAAAAAAAAAAAAGGAATAAATGCAGGATTATAATCATAGATGAAAATCCAAGTGACATAGACCAAAGGAAATGACAAGCATATTTAAGTCACTTATTCACTGGCTTCCGAAGCAGTTCCAAGTCAGATGTAAACCTGAGGTTGTCCCTAAGCAAGTTCATTATGGTTGACTTGCTAAAGCAAGGTCTTGTTTTAGATGGAAGTGACAATGGGCAAAACAAATAGAGCTTGAATAGAAGTTATTTTCACTATTGGAAGATTGTATATTATGAAAAATTACTTTCAAAGGACCTTTAATTTGGTTTGCACCTAAGAAATTTCCCTTTTACTTGCAAATGCTGTTTGAAGTGTATTTCTTTAACACATGAACAAACAATGGAGACACAGATCCACAAAATCTACAAGGAGACTTCCAATCCCAGTGAATATCATCCATCCATAGGTGTCTTTGTTTCCAGATCATCATTCTCTCCTCACATAAACAGTCAAAACTTTTGTAATGTCTTCTTTATAAAACCCAAAACATAATTATGATAAAGTAGTCCCAAGTAACAAAGAGGAAAGGATTATAACTCTCTGGTATATGCCATATCTACAGTTTTTAGAATATTCTAAAAACTGTATATGACCTATATAGGACACATACTTCATGACCTATATAGGACACATACTATTTTTATTTCTATTACATTGGAGTTTAAAGGTACTTGAGTTTCCTTTGTATTTTTGGTTAAATGTCGAAAGAGTGAAGAAAAGACCTCAGTGTCTCAACTCCCTTCTTACCTTCATGAAGTGATTGCAAAGTGTTCAGTTCTTATTCTTTTGTGTTGAGGAGACTGCACTGCAAGTGTGCAGTAATACTTATTTTATTACATAGAACAAAGTTTCACATTTGTTAATGGGGCACAAAAGAGAGTTTGTCAGTTTTACCTTTTTCCATTGACTTTTTTTTTAATTTTTTTTTATTTTTAGATTTATTTTTATTTTGTTTTGTTTGTTTGTTTGTTTGTTTTAAATAGAGACAGAGTCTCACTGTGTTGCCCAGGCTGCTCTCAAATTCCTGGCATCAAACAGTTCTCCCACCTCGGCTTCCCAAGGAGCTGGGATTACAGGCATGAGCGACCACATCCAGCCTGTTTTTTACTGAAGTATAATATTTGTACATATTTATGGAGTACATGCGATATTTTGTTGCATACACAGAATGTGTAATGATCAAGTCAGGGTATTTAGAGTATTCATTATCTCATGTATTTATCATTTCTTTTTTTTTTTTTTCTTTTTTTTTTTTGAGACAGAGTCTTGCTCTGTCGCCCAGGCTGGAGTGCAGTGGCCGGATCTCAGCTCACTACAAGCTCCACCTCCCGGGTTTAAGCCATTCTCCTGCCTCAGCCTCCCAAGTAGCTGGGACTACAGGCGCCCGCCACCTCACCCGGCTAGTTTTTTGTATTTTTTAGTAGAGACGGGGTTTCACCATGTTAGCCAGGATGGTCTCGATCTCCTGACCTGGTGATCCGCCCGTCTCGGCCTCCCAAAGTGCTGGGATTACAGGCTTGAGCCACCGCGCCCGGCCTGTATTTATCATTTCTATATGCGAGGCACATTTCAAGTAATTCTCCTAGTCAGCTTTTAAAAAGTTACGCAGTAGGCTGGGCGCGGTGGCTCACGCTTGTAATCCAAGCACTTTGGGAGTCCGAGGTGGGCGGATCATGAGGTCAGGAGTTTGAGACCAGCCTGGCCAATATGGTGAAACCCTGTCTTTACTAAAAATACAAAAATTAGCTGGACGTGGTGGCACATGCCTGTAGTCCCAGCTACTCGGGAGGCTGAGGCAGAGGAATCGTTTGAACCTGGGAGGCAGAGGTTGCAGTGAGCCAAGATCGTGCCACTGCACTTCAGCCTGGGCAACAGAGCGAGACTCCATCTCAAAAATAAAAAAGATACACAGTTTTTTTTTTTTTTCTCCAAGGGTAATGATATAGATAAACTACTGTATGGAATTCGTCCCTTTAAAGAATTATTTCCTAATTACTAATCTTGAGGAGTTTTTTTGTTATTTATGAGCAAGTGAAATGAATTTATAATGGTGTTAAAAATGTAATTATGACCCTTTTCTTTAATATCTGTTTTGTATAAATGTAATTTTCCATTATTTGTTTTTGCCTTTATTAAGGTGAGGAAGATGTTCTCAGTCCTCCCCAGGACACAAGCACAGGGTTGGAGGAGGTGATGGAGCAACTCAACAACTCCTTCCCTAGTTCAAGAGGTAAGCTCCAATACCTAGAGGGGACTCAGATTTGCTGGGATCAGGCCACTCGCTTCCCTACCCAACTGGTGTGTGTATTTCCATCTGGAAGCCAACACGCGGTATCAGAATGGCAATTTGGGTCCATGGTGAAAAGATTTGATTTGTAAGTGTGAATTTCTGGTGTGGAGTATTCTGAATTCAAATACCTGTGAAGTCAACATGTTTCCAGAAATAAGAATACCACCTTCTATTTGTCAAGTATTTTACTTGCTTCACACATTAGTCTGAAGAGTTAATTATGAGGTGCCCTTTACTGAAGAGCAATTATTATGTGACTTTTACAGATGAGGAAATTAATGCCCTGATAGTGCCTTTACCAGGGACTTATGGCTACTACGTGCTACAGCAAGGCCTAGAACATGCCTACTGATCAGTGGTGGTAGAGATTCTGACTTGCAATCTGATGCCCTTTATATTTAAAAATTGTATCTTACTCCATCATTTAAATATAGGGACAACTAAATCTTCATAGAGTAGTTGGTTATTATTTTTTACTTCAAGAGAGGGAATACAGGCTTAGCAAAGAAAGACATTAATATTTTTCTTTTTCTTCATCACTTTGGCCTAGCGTATTTTGTTCCCATACAAAAACAGCATTTTACTACACAGAATTTTCCCACTGGCTTGCATGAGCTTCAGATGTCTTGCTTCATCCAAGATGATATTTTGCTACTAGTGTTCGTTTCTGGGGGCATTTATTTGGTTTATTGCCCTCACATAAAACAAAGTCACTGTCTCGCCTTCCTTCAACGAGTAAAAAGGATGGTGGCAGTCGCCTGTGATCAAATAGAAGGAAAGCCTAGAGAAACAAAAGGGAGAAAACACAAGGCTTTGTGGCCAGTGATTGGCACCTCTAATGGGCAGCCTGGGAGGGACAGGCAGCAGGAAATCTGGGCTGTTTGTTCCTCTCCATAAGGGCAATGAGGAGGGTGTATTGAGTAGTGTGTTTTTCCTATCTTTTTGTTCAGTGTCAGTTAACAATGGCCATTTCCTAGCTATTTGATGTGCAAGTAAACGTTGTGCAGTGCACATTAAAAGCAATAATGTTCTGGTAAAGCGTTGCTAAGGAACCGTCAGGGGAAGCTAATTTTAAATGTCTGCACCAGCCATCTTTTCACTGCTGAGCGCCACTGATGTGTTGATTTTAACAGATAAAAATCTTATCTGTCTTCCACCCACCTCCACATCCCCCACCGCCACCCGCATCCCCATCCTGACTATCTTAGATAGCTCCTCCTTCTAGATGTCATAATTCATAATGAGAAGATCATACACAGGCTTGACAGAATCAAGTGCTTTCACCTTTCTCCTCATTACTGTGTCCTGCCCGCTTTTACTAGCACCTACTATGTACCAGTGGAGGTAGTAGGGATAAAAAGAAGAAATGACAAGTTCCTTGCCTTCAAGGTACTTAACAGTCAATTGCGGATACAGAATTCCAAAGAAATTCAAATCACAATACAATCATTGATTACTGTATGATCCTGGCTGCTTGAACTGGTAGCTTGTTTACCTCCTCTGGAAAGTTGGTGGCTGCCCTGTTGGCACCCTGGGCATTTCTTCCACATCTAAACAAGAGGTCAGCAGAGACGAAGTTACAGCAAGGCTCATGACTCTGCTTCTTCATAGGCAGCCTTGACTTCCTAGACTCCTTTTTGTACCTGAGTCTCTGGTCCACCCTAATTAGCTGTAAGGTGAAATCCTTTGCACCATCTCCCTGCGTCCCACTTTTAGAGTCCTTAAAGCTAGATACCACATGGGTGTAGAAGAAGCTTCCTGGAAGACTAGAAGTATACTTCCTCTGATAAGGTATTTAGCAGTCAGTATCTCTGATGTTGATTTACTTACTTGTATGGAAACTTAGGAAACTCAATTCAGGCCACCTGGATAGTGTTTACTAAATTAGTGCTTACGGAAGAATTTCAGGCCTTAAGTGCTGATTTAAGTTCTCAAATGTGAGATAGGGAGGCCTTGTCCAATACCAATTCCATTAACTTAGGTTTCTGCTTACTCAGTGGTACCTTGTGGCCTAAGAGAATTAATTCACATTCTTAAAAAACAAAACAATTAAATAAACAAAAAACACAACGAGAGAGTAGCTAAGGTGTTAGAAAATCTGGCCGATCATTCTGTAATACTGTGATCTTGGCATTTCCTCATGTTTTGCTACTTTGAGCTAACTTAGCCTTTCTTACAGGCCTTTTTCTCCCCAAATTCAAGTGGACAAGTTTCATTATTGTAAAAATTAGGCTAATTATTGATGCACTCAAAAAAGTGGTTTTTGGATGCTTTATTTCCAACTGAAAGCTTTTTTTTTTTAATTTTGAAAAACAGCAGATGTGTGTGTATGTGTATACACACACACACATATAGTCAAGTTTGGCGGGAACATCTTACCAGTTGGTAGATGTGTTCGGCTGATGTTAAGCAGAAATTCTTGAGAATCTTAACATCTTGGGATTACAAAGTCTCTCAAATGGAAGAGCCTTGAAAGGTCATTTTAACATTTTTGACATCCAGGACAGTGACTTTTGACTCTGTTTTGATGGTTATCCATATCAGAGAAACATTTTACATCACAAACTGGGGTAAAGATACAAATTATACATGTGTTTATGTACACACATGTATATATATACCCACCATATGTACACACACACACGTTTACAGTCACATATGCATACAAAGATCAGAAACAAAAGTTTCATCAAGTGATGCCTTCCATACTACATACAATGCATGCTGCTTTTCCATTTTATTTATTTAAAAACAAAATGTTGGTTGCAACCCACTAAATATCCATTTGAACCAGTGGTTTAAAAATGCTGATCTATCCGATCTCAGTTTTTCTTGCCTAGGTGAATTGTCTTTCAAAGAAATTTAAATTTTGAGATTTTTGCCATGGAAGTTTCTGCCAAGACGTTGCTGATGTCTCAGAGACCTTTATAGTTGTATTCTAACACTAGCATCCATGTTCTCATTGTTGTGTTACAAAAAACAAAGTTCGTGGTTGCTACAGCTGTTTTGGACAGCTGTTTGAGTAACTCAAAACAGATGTGAGAGCCAGAGGTCTGACATTTAGTGGAAATGTGCTATTAAATACCACCTCATGGTTTACTTAACCCTGCTAGATAATTGCCCACAGAGGAAAAGCTGTTTTTAAAAAAACGTATGCTTTTCATAAATATAAAGTATATAGATAGGTAAGCTATTGTGTACCTCAAATTTACAACTTTTCTGTTGCCCCTTGTCACAGAGTTGGTCCTGAAGGTGTCAGCTAACCTTTATCTTTTATTTTCACAAAGAGTACCCGGAAGCCAAGAAAAGTCAAGTGCCTTGTTTATGGCCATTCAGCAAGTTAAGTTAGGCTTCTAATCATATCTTAATGGCTTTGCTAAACTGTTATCAAAATTAATAAAGGAGTTGCATGCTTCTCCGTTTAGTGATCAAACGATGGCCAACACTAACTATCCTGCATAATAGGCAATACAAGCAGCAGCATATTCAAGATATGAATGTGTGAACGTGTAGCTTTGTGATGATATCTTTCTGGTTGGTCTCTAGATGATATACTTAGTTGTTCACAAACACTTGGGTGATTTGAGTGGCTCAGTGTAACACTGAATATTAGCCAATTTCTATCTAATCTATCTATCTCTAATCTCTTCCTTTGTAAGTATATGTGTAGAAGTTGAATTCTAGTGTAATAAGTCATTATCTACTATAAGGTACTTTCTAAAGCTCTGCCATTCTATAGGAAAACTACATGGGTAGAATAAACAAATATAATTTAAAAAATAACCCCGTTAAGTGACTTGTCCATAAGTCCCTGATCATTTAGCAGACTAACAAAGATGTTTTTATTTGTATGTGCACTGATGAAAGAAATGCTCTCCTAGTCAGCAGTATGGTATTAGGCTCTCTAAAATGTGGTACCACTTTATATAGATGAATGAATAATAAGAGCCAAGATAATAATCCAGAAAGCAGTTAGCAGTGCTACTATTTCTGCTGCCTGTACAATCTCTTGCCTACTGACCTGTGCCACATTATTTTTATCCCCACCAGCCCATGCCATCCTCTTTTTTTCATACCATCCCCTCTCAAGCCCACATACATTCTACCAAATACCCCTAAACTGCCAACCCAACAGCTTTGTAAAACTTGCCATCTTTTAAAATTAAAATCTTATCCTGGGGTTCGTTTATGGAAGAGCGACATAAAGAACAAAGGCAGATAGAAATATCGTGTACCCTTTTTCAGGCACCGTTCCGTTTCCTATATGCTTCCACAAAGGATTAGAGCAGTTATCCCTTTAATCCAGGACTAGCAAACTACATACAGCCCATATGCCGAATCTGGCCCACTATCTGTTTTTATAAATAAAGTTTTATTGGAACATAGTCACACCCATTCATTTACATGTTGCCTGTAGTTGCTTTCTCATTACCAGGACAGAGTAGTTGCAGCAATGTTGAATAGTTGGTACAGAGACTGTGGGCTTGGAAAGTCTAAAATATTTACTCTCTGGCCCTTTATGGGGAAATTTCCCTGCTTTACACTATTATTTTGTTGTCCATTCTGACTCATTACATGTATAGAGTCACAGGCTTCTGTGCTGATCAGCTTTCAGCTGAACAAGATTAATGAGCTGAAATTGAATTGATTTATACATGTATCTTCATATTCACCAAAGAGCCTGCAAGTGTGGCCATTTGAATTTTTTTGACTTGTTAAATAACAGAAATCCTAAAAAGGGACTCATTCTTCCTTAAGTATTTTAAACAGCCAGTGAATTAATATAAAAGAGGCTAAAAGCATGCAGAAACAGTACTGTCCTGCAATTCAACTCTAAAATAATGAACTACAATCAATAATGTCAATTTTATACTGCCCAAGGAAATTAGACTTCTCTGGACATGACCAAGCCCTTTATTTAGACTTAGAACTGCCCCAGCACACTTCCCTTTTGTCTTGATTCATTTCCTGACAACATATCACATTGCCAGATGGACACTGTAACTGAAGGTCTACGGAAACTCATTTCCACAAAAGAATATGTTTATAAAATAACACTTTTATCTAAAACTCTATTTACCAGTCAAGAACTTTTAAAAATGTTGTAACCAAGTGGTCTCTGTTTCGTCAGTGTAGAACTAGTCCTTATATGGTAGAAAATACCACTTGTTTTTAACTTTTTCTCAAGTGAAAAAAAAGGATCTTCCTTTTGTGATGTGTTAATGAGTACATGGTGACCCAAGTGATGAGGGAGGATTTTAGAAGAGATTAGAGTTAGCTTGGCTCTGGGAGGTCCATTTGCATACAATATGGTTTCTGAAGAAGGACCTGGAACATAACACAAGTCATTTGCTGCTACATATTAAGCAATAATCAATTGATACTGAGTTCTAATATGGCTTAGTGTAGAATTACTAAAGATATGTAACATTAAGCATTCTAAGAATCATCATTACATTCTGAAATACATAACCATAATTACATTCTAAATCACATGGCTTTCTAACAACTCTGTCCTTCCTAAAGATCTCAAGTTTTAAAAGTAGACCAAAGTTACGTGCCAAAACAAGTTACCCGCCTTTGGCATCCAAACTAAAGTGTGCCAGTGAAGGGCAAGTTACTTATAACACAGAAGGACTCTTGGTCATGATCCAACTACTACTTTACCAATTCACTTCAGCCAGTATTTATCAACTACCATTAGTGTCTATGTACAGTACAGGGCACTGGGGATAGAAAGGTGGATGAGCAACATGTGGACCCCATCCTCAAGAGGCTTATAGTCTTACAGGGGAAGAGAATTGATTCTGCCACCAGACAGTATTATGAAACATAAAGATAGTTTTCTAAAAAAACCTTGCTAAAGGAATCACAAAGAAGGGGTGAGTAATTCATACTGAGATTTCAGTCATCAAGGACAGAATGATGTTCTCCTCCCCAAATGATGGGAACATCATTTGGTATGGGTCTCCCACTAGTGACACCCACAGCTGAGGAGCTAGTACCCATTTTTCTCCCTCTTTTCCCTGGCTTGAAGAGCATCATAAATACCTGGCCCTTATGTGGTCAAGCTGAAAATCTGATACTCCTAAGAAATTGCTGAGTCATGTAGGAAATTCAGAAGGGAGAGAAGGAGAAAGGGAGGGTTAAGAAAGAGAGGGAGAGAGGGAAGAAAAACTTAGAAACTATCTTTAAATGTATACTAGAAGTTTTGAACCCTAACCTTGAGTTCTGAAAGGTTTCTATTGGTATCGTAGCTCCACACTTCTTCATTCCAGACTAGTAGTTCTCAAATTGTTTCAGGGAGTTTTTAATCTTCTTGGAGCCACTGAGAATGAGAATGATGGGTGGAGGGGAAAGGGAGATGCTGTACAGGATCTCTCACAGCTCTGCTTTAAACTGCTCCAAATATTGGAATTCCATATAAGATTGTTTTAGGAGATGTCCCATTGCTATAGTTAAAACAGTTTGAAAACCAAGGTTTTCAGTTTGAAGACCTTGGAGATAAAGGAAATTGAATGCCCAAGACATGCTATTGACATGTATGGTCAGAGGTCCCTACTTTTCTGTCCAATTATGACTTATCATAGAACACTTTCTCATCAGAATCTACTTTTGAAATACATATAAATGCATACAGATGTAGGAATCTATGAATCAAGGCCAGTGGGTCTTTAGCCATTGCCTCTTAAGGCTCCTGATATTTGTTGAATTGAGGAGGAAGCTGAAAGCTCATTCCTGGATCTGACTCTGTGGCTTGCCCATTAGTGGGACTTACCTCTTCCCCTCATCTGTTCTTTTCTATTTTCTCAAATGCCTCCAATTTCATCATGGACATGCTCAGCTTCTATCAGATAGAACAAATTCTCCCAAGAGGATGGAGTCCAGCTTCTATGTCGGGTTCTACCTTGCATTTGATGTGCAGACTTTGGGCACACAAAGTCAACTACTGTTTATGTTTCAATGTGCTGATTGTCAAGTCAAGAGTGAAGAGATTCTGAGATTTTTTTTAACATTAAGTTTGAGTTGTCCTTGAAAACAATGCCCA
>NC_045445.1:116970921-116991304 GCF_002776525.5 Piliocolobus tephrosceles
TTTTTTTTTTTTTTTTTTTTTTTTTTTTTTTTTTTGGTTTTTTTTCCAGCAGAGAATAAATGGTCATCTCAACATTTGTTTGGTAAAAGAAGCAAATTGATATTAAATTGTATATATATGCATGTTTTTTTCCCTTTCTGATATCTCTGCCTCTTCCTCTCTCTATTATTAAAGGAAGAAATACCCCTGGAAAGCCAATGAGAGAGGTTAGTGAGATTCAGGCTCACGGCCATGGCTTCTGTCTGTCTCATCCTGCTTTTTATGTTTGGCGTTTGTGTAAGAATTGTGTGTGTGCACGCGCATGTGTGTATTACACATTGTGTCATCATGTAAGGATGGTAGTCACCTCTCCACTTGCAGCTCATGAGGAACATTCCTCAAATGTTCATTGCCGTTGTCACCACCATGACGACAAGACTGGGGTTGGGCGAGCAAGAATCTCTTTAAAATGGCAATCCTTTGTAGTCCCTAGGTTGGAATCCTGCAGTTCATCATCTGTTGCCATTTGCAACACAAACAAAATCTTCAAAATAAATTTAGCCTTGAATATAACTGATGAGTCATAAAGCTTTCTTCCACTTCCAGGACCTTAGCATTTTCTGCCAGCGCCCTTAGTTTTTATTCTTCTGGGATGACTTCATTTTGCTTTTGTTTCCTTTTTTCTTGGTTCCTACGCTCTTTCTTTCCCATTTTAGCGAACATTTTTTGAGCACTTACTGTGTGCCAAGCATTGTTCTCAGCACTTGCCATCTTTTTCATCATGTCATCTTCATGACAAACCTGTGAGGTAGGTACTCTTATTAACCCCATTTTACAGATAAGGAGACTGAGTCAATGAGAGAGTAAGCAGTGTGTCCCAGGTGACAGAGCCACCAGGATTTGGATCCAGGCAGTCTGCCTCCAGACCCACGCTCTTAACTCTCATATGAAAGGCTTACATCATCTCAACGTACCCTTCAGAAGATGATCTTTTTTATTTGGTATTTGAAGCCATACAGAACAATAACCAGTTCGATTAAAAAATTAAATATTGGAGTCTTAAGAGTTTTTTTAAATGCCTATTTATGGGTTGAAAGGGATGGGCTGCAGTCTTACCACTGAATGTGGTTTGAGGTTTTACAGTGAAAGATGCTTCTTACTCCTATTCCACCAGAAATATTGTCTGAATATCAAATTACCTAATTAAGTGACTGTTGGGTGACAAAAAATGTTAACTGACAGCCCAAGTAAAAACAAGGTTGTCTTTACTAAGAATTTAATCTGCAGGAGGAGAGAAGGAAAGCTCTCCCATGGGATGGCAGTGTTCTGGGAGACAGGCTGGATGGGTGGAGAGTCCTTATATGAGAAGATTCTGGACTCCTTAGCAATAGGATGGACTAGAGTGACCACTAATTCATTTAAACACAGGAGTCATAATGAAAACTCTGCCAACATCGTGCCGTACAAGTCTAATCAATTTAATGATCCTTCAGTGTGTCTGTGCTAGTGCCTCCTTCCAAGGCTTTGGGCAGTGGGGCCAGGGAGGGAATGGTAGGCTGGGAGGAGACGTTGAGGAAACCTGACTTGGTGAAGCATTGAATGCTCCTGATGGTTTGCCTGGTTCATGTACTTCGTATGTGAGACTTCTTGGGTTCATTCTTATGGTAAGTGCCCCTTAAAATTTATTCATTTTAACTTTTTGTAGAAAAATGCACTATAATTTTGATCACTTTAAACATGTTTCATTCACAAATGAATTTTAGAAAGGGCTAGCATGTGTAATTGAAGTGATACAGGCATTTGCAGACTTGACTACCTGAGGTGTATGGTGTTCAGACAAGTTTCCAGAAGCCAAAGAATCAAAACAATAATGACCTTTTTTAATGCTATGAAAATATCCCAAATGTACAGTAGACCAGATTTTTTTCAGAGATTAAATTATAGAGAAGAAAAGATAAGCAAATTTCACTGTAGTATTGTGGCTTTGCGTTGGCCAACTGAATGCTAACAGTTTATTTGGGAATTGTGTTTTTAAAAATCAGAGCACCAGATTGCTATTGAGGTCTTGGATCTTTGCCAGAAAGTCTCAATTCCAATCACTGTGGAAAACAATTCCCTCAGGCACTGGTGGCGTGTGAGACTAAATGTGTTGCAGTTAGTGCCAACTTGGAAAAACATACAACTGCTAATGTTCAAGGCATAGTGCCTTTGTGTTCAATAATCCTTGCTTAAGAATGGATTAAATTAATTATATAGACATAGTTTTCTGTCACCTTGTGCATGAAGGTGATTGCAAAGGCCTGAATCCTGGCTGCTTTTCAATACCTCTCATACTTCATAGTATGAGATTGTAATTTGGACTTTAGAAAAATCTGTCAGGTAAAATTTATGACCTCCCGAATGCTCTGCCTTACACACATGGGTAATAGAACTAGGATACAAATCTACTTTCTATATTCATGTCACAGTGCAGTCTTACGCCTCCAATGGATTAAAGTATGATTCTTTGGGGCAGTAGTTTGTAAAAGAGATTGACTTCTTTTTTCTGGATCTAATGAAAAACTCCATGGAAAAAAATTAGAATTATTATTCTGGTAAAGCAGGTATTTAGTGAAGTAACCAAAGGCATAATATAGATGATGAGGTGACTCTAAAAGTTATTTTTAAAGCACAAAGATGGCCACAAGGTCATTTGTGAAAATGCAGCAGTTTAAACCAGTTAAAGGCCACCCAACTTTCTGTGGGAGTGTGCATGGCTCATTAAGAATAATGAACCTTGTTTTCCCTGGCAGATTTTTAAATAGCAGATACCCCTAGAACTTACGCTTCTTGAGAGACTCAAGAATTTTCCTTCCAGGTAGTAACTGAACACCATTTCAAGGAAGAGAAGCACCGCTCGCTTGACTATATAATCTATAAATGCATTTACTTGTTTTATTATATTTTGAACTGCCATCTACATCCCCTAGCACACAGCCTAAAAAGACAGTTTTTGATTATCGATAAGCTGACAGGAAAAAAAAGAGG
Organism: Piliocolobus tephrosceles; assembly: GCF_002776525.5. Lineage (NCBI taxonomy): Eukaryota > Metazoa > Chordata > Mammalia > Primates > Cercopithecidae > Piliocolobus > Piliocolobus tephrosceles. The sequence goes on from NC_045445.1 coordinate 116,973,928, forward strand.
TTTCCCCCTTTTTTGTTGATGTTTTGTAATATGTTTTCTAGCTACTGTGGGTCATGAGAAATACTTCGAATTACATTCAGGCATCAGGCTGTAAAGGTCTTGGGCTTTGTTTTGACTGATTTTGTTAATAACTGTAAAGATTGCTAGTAATTAAAAATTCGCAGTTAGTCCATCTATTTTCAGTTTATGCATGAATAATTATGCAGATTTCCCAGGGTTGCTGGACAGTCAAAAATAGATACAGGGGAAGCCCTCCAGCTTGGTAGCAGCAGTTACATATTTGTACTCTTGAGCTCTAAGGAGCAGCATAGGCCCCACTGTGTCATCTTCCTGTGGTTTTTATGGCACAGAAAGCCAAAAATGATTTCAATTCTTCACTGAGGGCTGCCAAACTATTGGTCCACTTTATGAATAGTGCATATGCTTTGTTAAAAATGTTTATACTTGCAGTCTCAACCAAAATCCAAAGCGATTTTCTAAAATACAATTCTCCATGAAATTCTTTGCACTAATAAAGCACAAGAAGATATACAAACTTGGTCACCTTAATAGAAATGCCTGAATAACATGTTAAACAAGTCTTCAACTGATCTGGTGCCATCACTGTGTAAGTAAGTGCCTGCCCATGTAATCCTCTTCAGATCTTCCCATATTTTGTAGAGAAGATAGATATGTGTCTTGAAATATTAAAACAATACTCTCCCTAGTCTATCTTTAATTTATATTGGGATTTTAACAATTATTATGGGGATCTGTAAAGTTGATACATGGCAAGGTAGTAATAGCCTAGTAAAGCATTTCAGTTCCAAAGACAATACATGAATAGTGGAAGGATTTACCAATGTGCAATAATTAAAATTAATTAGCAATATAAAACTATGGGACATAGATGAAAAGGCAAGCCATAAAGTATGTCTCAGATTATCTTACTGTAAATCTGAATTTTGCTACAAAGTACCCAGGGACATTATGCTGTTCTTTTTTTCCATGCTGGGAGATTCTCCATGCTGGGAGATTCGTGCTAGGTCATGCTGCATTATTATTTAAAAGGCTATCGTGATTGATAGTTAGTTAACCCTCATTTAGGAGGCGATCTAAGACGGATTCACAGAATACCCAAACGCATACAATATATGTTGGTCACCTTATAATTAGGCTCTAGAGTAATTTGGAATGGGAAGTAATTTTTATTCTGAGGTGTCCTAATTCAAATGTTAATAGTGCATAGTGCACCAAAAGGTCAATTCAAGAGTTTATTATTTTTCAACCCAAGTAAAAGCAGAGAGCAAATGGCCACCTCCACCATAGCCTCAGAAGCAAGCCAACAGCCTGAAACGGCTTTGCTTTGAAATGAAAATTCGTGTGATGGGGGTAATATTGGAAGTAATGGTGTGGTAGTTGTGAGGGTGACAGAGGCAGTGATGGTGGTTTGATAGATAGTAAAAAACATTAGTACAAGTAGAGAGTAAGGAAGTAATCACTCATAGTCAAGGTGGAAAAGATGTATCCCATCACGGAATATTCCTGTTCTGATTGATAGAAATCTTGTGCTTATCTGTGGAATTCTTTTGATATATATTTACATTGGGAACATGAGGAGTGTAGCTTGACATTTTTCCATTTAAATACCAGTAGCCTGCTCCAACATTAAGCTGATACTAACAAACAAACAACGTGTAATGGCTTCATTAACAAGGCTTTGCTTCTTCCTGGAAACTGGTGAAAATCAGACCTTGTTGTGTATACCCTCGATGCAGCTTCTGTGTTGTCTTCACCCAGAAATGGGGAATGATTTCCCAAATGGCAAAGAAACAGAGTGATGCTATCTGGACCTGTTGTAAAGTCTGTCTGTCTGTCTTTGTTTTCCAGGACACAATGTAGGAAGTCTTTTCCACATGGCAGATGATTTGGGCAGAGCGATGGAGTCCTTAGTATCAGTCATGACAGATGAAGAAGGAGCAGAATAAATGTTTTACAACTCCTGATTCCCGCATGGTTTTTATAATATTCATACAACAAAGAGGATTAGACAGTAAGAGTTTACAAGAAATAAATCTATATTTTTGTGAAGGGTAGTGGTACTATACTGTAGATTTCAGTAGTTTCTAAGTCTGTTATTGTTTTGTTAACAATGGCAGGTTTTACACGTCTATGCAATTGTACAAAAAAGTTATAAGAAAACTACATGTAAAATCTTGATAGCTAAATAACTTGCCATTTCTTTATATGGAACGCATTTTGGGTTGTTTAAAAATTTATAACAGTTATAAAGAAAGATTGTAAACTAAAGTGTGCTTTATAAAAAAAAGTTGTTTATAAAAACCCCTAAAAACACACACACACACACATACACACAACTTTGAGGCAGCGCATTGTTTTGCATCTTTTGGTGTGATATCCATATGAAATTCATGGCTTTTTCTTTGTTTGCATATTAAAGATAGATAGGACTTCCTCTAACACCACCAAATGACTACTTCACACTGCTCATTTGAGAACTGTCAACTGAGTGGGGCGGGCTGTGAGTTTTTATTTTATATATCTATATGTCTATAAGTATATAAATACTATAGTTATATAGATAGATATGAATTAATTTCTATAGACTTTTTCCATTTTTTAAATGTTCGTGTCACTTCCTAATTAATAGAAAAAAAGAAAGAAATTACTTCTAGTCACCCAGGCTTACCTGCTTGGTCTAGAATGGATTTTTCCCTGGAGCCGGAAGCCAGAAGGAAACTACCACACTAAAACATTGTCAAACAAACATTGTCTACAGCTCCAGATGTTCCTCATTTTAAACTTTCCACTGACAACTAGAGTAGAGTATTGAATTTTTTTAAAGGGAACGTGAATGAATACACAGGACTTATTATATCAGAGCAATCGGTTGGTTGGTTGAGTGACTGATTGATTGATTGATATATTCATTCAGCTTCCTGCTGCTGGCAGTGCCACGATTTAGATTTAATGATGCTTCAGTGGAAATCAATCAATCAGAAGGTATTCTGACCTTCTGAGCATCCAAAGGTATTTTTCACTCCCAAGCAGTAGCGGGATGATGACAGGGCTGGAGGGCTATGGATTTCCAGCCCATCCCTGTGACGGTGTAGGCCACTCTTTAACTGAAGGACTGGATGATTGTTCATAACACATAAAGTTCTCTGTAATTAATTACAACTAAATTATCATGCCCTCTTCTTACAGTCAAAAGGAAGTGGGTGGTTTTGTTTTTGTTGCTGTTTTTTTAGCTCTCTTTTCCCATGCCGGATGAGTTTTTAAATGCCACAAGACAATTTAAAATAAACTTTGGGAAAAGGTGTAAGACAGTAGCCCCATCACATTTGTGATACTGACAAGTATCAACCCAGAAGCCCATGAACTGTGTTTCTCCCTCCTTTGCATTTCTCTGCGAGTAATTCCACACAGGTCTGTAAGTAAGAAGGCAAATGGATTCAAATGTTACAAAAGTAAAAGCTACTCCAAACCCTTCTTGGGGGATTAGACAGGTTAAAAAATATATAAACAAACAAACAAACAAACACTGCTCAAAAATTGGAGAAAAGCTCAAGAGGAAAAGCTAAGGACTGGTAGGAAAAAGCTTTACTCTTTCATGCCATTTTATTCCTCTTTGATTTTTAAATCATTCATTCAATAGACATCACCGTGTGACCTATGATTTTGCAAATCTGTTACCTCTGACATCAAGTGTAATTAGCTTTTGGAGAGTGGGTTTTGTCCATTATTTTGTTAATAATAATTAATTAACATCAAACACAGCTTCTCATGCTATTTCTACCTCACTTTGGTTTTGGGGTGTTCCTGATAATCGTGCACACCTGAGTTCACAGCTTCACCACTTGTCTACTGCGTGATTTTTCTTTCTTTTTCCTTTATAATTTTCAAAAGAAAACCCAAAGCTCCAAGGTAACATATTACATGAAGATTTGGTTTTTGTCTTGCATTTTCTTTCCTTTATGTGACGCTGGACCTTTTCTTTCTTTACCCAAGGACTTTTAAAACAAACTAAAAGATTTAAAACAAGGGGTTACTTTACATCCTACTAAGAAGTTTAAGTTTCATTCTAAAATCAGAGGTAAATAAATAGAGTGCATAATTTTGTTTTAATCTTTTTGTTTTTTCTTTTAGACATTAGTTCTGGAGTGAGTCTGTCATAATATTTGAATAAAAATTGAGAGCTTTATTGCTGCATTTTAAGCATAATTTGGACATTATTTCGTGTTGTGTTCTTTATAACCACCAAGTATTAAACTGTAAATCATAATCAATGTAACTGAAGCATAAACATCACATGGCATGTTTTGTCATTGTTTTCAGGTACTGAGTTAGTTCTTACTTGAGTGAGTATCATAATATATTGTGTTTTAACACCAACACTGTAACATTTACTAATTATTTTTTTAAACTTCAGTTCTACTGCATTTTCACAACATATCAGACTTCACCAAATATATGCCTTACTATTGTATTATAGTACTGCTTTACTGTGTATCTCAATAAAGCACGCAGTTATGTTACAAAAAAGTGTTGACTGGACTGCAGTACTTTGTTTTTATTTTAATTTAGTTATTTACTTTTTAAATAGGTAATACATGCATATGAGTAAACAACTATAATCTAGAAAGACAGTGAAAAGACTCCCAACTACCCTTTCCCCTATATCATCCTCATTGCCCTGAGTAGACATTATTAATTTCTTATTTAGTCTTCCAAAGTGTCTTTATTATTATATAAGCAATTAAAATATATCTTCCTTTTTTTTTTTTCTATTATTTCACAGGATATAGCATTCTCTGTACCCAGTTATGTGCCTTACTTGTTTAAATTTAAATATGGACTCAAGAAATCTTTCTTTCATTTAAATACACAAAATACTTTCTCATTCTTTTTTATAGCTGTATAATATTTCATTATGTGTTCACAGGCTATTTTATTTAAGCAATTCCCTTTGGTGGGATATGTAGTCTGTTTTCAGTCTTTTGCTATAACAAACAATATTGCACATTTCTCATTACATCATTTCATTTGTGCACAAACATATCTGTGGGATACTTCCTAGAAGTGAACTTCCTAGAAGTGAGATGGCTGGGTCAAAGGGAGTAAGCATTTGTAGATTGGGAGATATCAAGATACATTTTGAGCAGTGATAGTCATAGTGTTTGTTGTGTTTGTTTGTTTGTTTTTTGTTTTAATAATGACAAGTATATTAAGTCAGTTTGCAATTCATACTTTGCTTCTCAAGAGAATTTCATATCACTTCTATTCTTGTTAATGTCACCAGACTTACTTAAGAGGATGCATGAGTAGTAAGAGACACCTAAAACGATGTCTCAGAACTGGTTCCAGGGAAGACTCCCTTACCATAGTCAACCACCACCACGGGAGAACCTCTCCTTTGCCCCTGCCCTGCTCTGTTTCTTGCCGTAGCTGCAAAGGAGGCTGAGAAAGTGGGTAGCAATGTCAGCACTTCTTAGGGAGAGGCTATCTTTACCTATTCCCAAGGTTCATGGTTGGGAGGGGTTCCCACAACAGTGTGCAGATACTGGTGAGCCAAAGGAATAACATAAGTCCACTAGGTGCAGCCTAGCCTAGTGATTTTGGAAATAACAGGAGATGATCCATCTCATTAGAAATGATGTTAGTAGATGTGGCATCTCTGCTGTGAATCACTTGCTCAATTTTTTGAGAGTAGGGTGATGATGCTCACCCAAGTGACTACCACATCAAAACACTGCCCTTGACAATTTTGATCCTATTTAAATAAACAAGTCATTTATCCTTCCCACCATTACCCCAACCTACCTTTGTTTGAAACACCCAGACTGGCTGTTCTGGTGACACTTAAGGATGTCACCAAGGAATCTGCAACACTTCACCACGTCTAAGACCACCGTGTGTGGATGATTCTGAGGAAGGCATTTGGTTTTCCATTCCATACTTGGCACACACTAGAAGAGACAGAATTAATTCAGTTAAAAATTAAAATGGATCAAGCTGGCACAGATTATGCACCGGCAAGCAAAATGTGCGTTTGGGAGAAAGCACCAAGACTAATGGATGTGTTCTGTAGAGCTGCAATGGGATTTCCCTTAATTTGTAATGCTCTAATGGTGGAATGAATACAAAGGCAGGCACTGGCACACTTGCAAAGACTTTGCCTTCAAATTAAGTGTAGGAAGGACACGAATCAAATTCTTTCCCACAGTAGCAAAGCCATTGGAGTAGGAACTATAAACATGCTCTTCAATGCCCCTTGCACGTCAGTGTACTGTGATCTCATGGACTTAACTGACAACACAAGAGTGGCAGCATGCCCAGCATTCCACAATAAACAATATTGTGTGAATGTGTAAAGTTTAGGGATGTCTGAGAGTAGCTTTTGCGTACAGAAAAGGTTATCTACAGTAACTTGAGGTTTAAATGTTATATGTACATACATATGTATGTACATGTGTGTATTTTATATACATTCAGGATTTTAGCTCTTCCATATGTTTATTTTGAAATAATTCAAACAAGAAAAACTGAAACAAAAGAAAAATTGCAAGAACAGTACAAAGAAAGAACCCACATATACCCTTTACCCAGGTTAATGAATTGTTTACATTTTGCTTCATTTACTTTACTGTTCTCTCAATGAATAGATGATAGTTTTTTCTGAGCCATTTTAAGAATAAAGTTGTAGACATCATGCCTCCTTACATTTAAATACATCATGTACATTTCCTAATATCTACATTCTCTTGCATAACCATAGTACAATTATCAAAATAAAAAAATTATATATAGCTATCATCTACTCTACAGTCCATATTCAACCAAATATTGTCAATTGTGCCAATGATGTCTTTTATCATTATATATCTTTCCCTAGTCTGGCATCTAATTCATGATTTCGTGACATTTAGTTGTCATATCTCTTTAATCACCTTTGATCCGGAACAGTGTCTCTGCCTTTCTCTGTCTTCAAAGACCTTGACATTTTTAACAGTACAAGACAGTTACTTTGTAGGATGTGCATCAATTTAGGTTTGTCTGATGTATTCTCATGGTTTAGATTCAGGGTATGCATTTTTGTCAGGAATACTACACAAACAATGATGTGTCCTCAGCATGTGACAGCAGGAGGCACATTCCCATTCTTGGTGCTGTTAACACTGATCATTTGGTAAAGGTGGTGTCTGCCAGCTTTCTCCACTTGGTATACATTTTAAAACCTAATTTTTCATACATCTTTAGGTTCAACTTAGAAATTTTATTTTTAGATATATAAATGTAGACAATTTGTATGAAGTAAGAACACTTTTAGTGAGCAGACTTAGCCATGTTGAGTAGTCTGAATTTTTTTGTTCTAAGCTGCATCTATACACTTAACGTGCTTTATTTTCAAGCCTATCTAGTATCTCACAGGGAAGACCAACGCCAACCAACAGCACCTCCACCATACCTAACTCACATATATCGAGACAAATTAAACATATAAATATAGTGAATCTCAATTCCTCTGAAACATTCCAATAGCATATACTGTATGAGTTAAGTCCAACTTTTTAAATTCATTTTGAAATCACATGTGTAAAAGTACACATTTTACATTGGAACCTAAGACTTCTCTCTCCAATTTGCTAATATGTCAAATTGCCACAAACATCTTAAGCACTTTAAACAAACACAGATTATGCCTAAATTCAACATAAAAGTATTAAAACCAACAGTTAGGTTTACTCCACCATCTCTTTGTTTCATTTTAAAACTTCCTAGGCTTTCAAGACTTATTCGATAAGGTGTGTATTAAAATGTGACCCAGGAGTGCTAAAGTCTTTGAATCTCATAGTTTTGAGGGTGGCCACATGAGGTCTGTAGGCTTCAGCCTCCTGCGGTTATTCAAGGATGCCCTTCAATTGATAATAAATTTATCTGTGTGCCACAATGTGAAAACATTTGGGAAACTCTGCACTAAGAGAATACTTTTATCATCATAACAAGAGTTGAGGTTACTGGCTCAACAATTCCTATCCATACTAAAATTAAGCATCCTGGGCATGTTGACAATTTTTATCAGCCAAAAATTTGTGACTGGACTGAGTAACTCTTTTGATGCCACAGAAGGATAATCACTCAATCCCTTTTTAAAGTCAATAAGACAATTGGGGGACTCCAAGCCTGTACTTTCCAGATATGATTGATTTCACACACTGTTTTCCTGGGTTCGATTTCCCCCTTTATACCTCTGTGGGTAGCTGCAAGCCCCTATACCAGGACTCCCCTAAGTCCTAGTTTGCCTACTTCATTCATGGCTACGTCTGCTGCCTTGGCATCATTATTAATAGCACCCTTTCACTCTCAATGCCCTGGTTAGTAGGTACCTAACATCTTTCAAACACACTGTTTCTCAATAGAAGTGTTGTTGGTATTTGGGTTGGGACAATTCTTCATTATGCACAACTGTCCCTCACTTTGTAGTTCTCCCAGTCACTGTGATGACAAACCTGCCTCAATACATTTCCAAATGCCTCCTAGGGAAGCAGTAGAAAATTGCTGATTCTCTTTACTGCCTGAATACAGGCTGTGTTCTTTTCATACTCTCCCCAACTGGCAAGCTCCAGCTCTTAGAGATATTTTAATGGCATTAGTTCTCGCATACCTTTCCTATTTTGTCCAGCCCTCCAGTCACTTCTCTAAAGTAATTTAATGATACTACCCTAGCTGAAAACATTGGCCATCATATAAAAGCCAGCAAATAAAGAAGTATTTTTCGACAGTAGAGAAAGAAGCTATCCCCATTCATTTGCATTCATTTAACTCTTGGTGTTTTGAGCTTGTAGATATACCCCAGCCACATCCCCTCTTGTCTTCAGAGACAGTGCATCCATACCCTTGCTTCTGGGAATATGAGCTGCTGATGGCTCACAGCTGTGTCCCTCTCAGGACACCGAACTGTCAGGACAGAGAACTGTCTTGCCCAAGGTAACACCACCTGTCACAGGGAAATCACCTGGGCCAATACTGGCTGATGTAGAAAAACAAAAACCCAGTCCCCTTGCCTCAATTTGGGACAATTCTGAAGGGCCATCCCAGCTCTGGAGCACCGCCTGGAATCCACCAAGGCCTTAGTTGTAATCACTTCATAGTTCAGCTTCTCCTCTGCCCTTCCTGCCTTCTCACTTTCCTCAGGTATCTCTGTTATAAGCACCCCGCCCCCAGTAAACCTTCTGCAGAGAATACTCCATCTCAAAGACTGCTTTGAGGGAATCCAGTCTAAAACATTGCTGTTTGTTTCACTGAGAAAGAGTTGTGAAACAAAAAAGGAACCTAAGCCATTCTACCTCTCTCTCCATCCTGCTGCTTACTACAGCCAGACTGCCCCTTCCAACTGCTTGGAACTGCGAGCCTAGCCTTCTTCACTCACTGCTGCATTGTTTTTAAAATAAAACAAAAAAGATGATATACAAATATTTTACATCTTTATGGGGCTACATGTGAGATTTTGTTATATGCATAGAATGTGTTATGATCAAGTCAGGGTATTTGGTGTGTCCATAACCTTAAGGTAATCATTGATATGTGCTGGGAACATTTTAATTTCTCACTTAGCTACTTTTAAATATACAATACATTGTTGCTAAAAGTTGGTCTGCTTAAAAAAAAAAAAAAAAATTTAGAGACGAAGTCTCACTATGTTGCCCAGGCTGAACTCAAACTCCTGGGTTCAAAGGAGCCTCCCATCCTCCTGCCTCAGCCTCCTGAGTAGCTGAGCCATGCCCAGCTCACTGCTGCATTCTTATTCTTCAAGGTTTCATGGCAACAGTCACGTTCCACACATCAGCATCCTTTCCTTCCTCCATCCTAAGTCGAAACAGCCTGCTTCTCCAAAGCTTACTCACTCATGGTTGCTACCACCAAAATGCTTATGTGTACTGTTCATGCATATGTGCTTACATTTTTTACAGTCTATTCCCCGACCTCTTAACATTGGTATTCCCTAAGGCTAAGTTCTTGGACCTCTTTTCATTTATGTTTACACTTGCCACCTTGGTAGTCTCATTCGGTCTCAGGGCTATAGATACCTTCTACATCATGATGACTCCACGATTTGTATCTCTAACCAGAACTTCACCCATGAACTCCCGACTTGGAGATCCAGCAGCTTCCTCAACAACTCCACTTAAAGGTCTAATAGTCTTCTCTAACTTGTCATATCTAAGAGCAAGTTCCTGATCAACCCAATGCCACCACCTCCCATCACTATCTAAAATGTTCTCTCCCCAAGCCATTCATGGCAAGCCTATCCTTCCAGTTGCTCAGGTCAAAAACTTTAAATACTCTTGACTCCTTTTCTTTCGCACCCACAACCATCACATCAGCAAATTCAATTTGGCCCTCCCTTTAAAACAGATGAGAACCTGGCCACTTGTCCTCATCTCTACTTTCACTGCACTGGTCCGAGATATCATAATCACTGTGCTGCCAAATCATTACAATAGCATTTAGCTGGCCTCCCAACTTCTACCCTTTCTTCCTTCAGTCTATCCTCAACACAGCAGCCAGGGTGATCCTATGAAGGCATAATAAGGTCTTGTCACTTGTTGGCTTAAAATCAACTAATGGCTTCGAATCCGAAAATAAAAGCCAAAGTTCTTCTAGAGTTTGAGGGGTTCCTATACGATCTGACCCATAACACTCTGTCTTCCTCCTTGCTACCCTTCCTCTCCTTCACTCTACTCCATCCATGTACCTGATGCTTTATTGTTTCTCAAACACACCAGCCAGTTCTGACCTCAAAGCCTTCATGTTTGCTGTTTTCTCCACTCAGCATGCTCTACCCTAGCTGCCTGTTTCATTGGCTTCCTCATTTCTTTGAAGTCTTTACTCAGAACACCTCGGTCAGATCTCTCCTAGCCAGTATTTAGAACTGCAGCTCCCAACACTACCTTTCCCTGTCCCAGCTCTATTATTCTACACTACATTTATTACCAGCTGGCATACGATGATTCTTTACTTGTATATTTTGTGTATCATCTGTCTCTCCTCTGACTAGAATGTAAAGTTTGGGAGGGTAGGGATTTGGGTCAGCTTGCTCACTACATTATAGTCCAGAGCACCTAGGACTCCTGGCACAAAGGATGTTTTCAGAGTGAATGGCTGAACTATGGAGGAGACAATAAAGTACACAAGAAAAGTGACACTTGGGGATTTCATATTCTAACTTTTCTTTCCTAGGCATTAGTCATGTTCTTTTTATGGGTGGTGTTCAGAACTCCAGGATGAATAAGACAGCTCAGGAACATTACAGCAGAGAGTCAGAGATATGGCTGTTTAAGAAATAAGACCCTAAAAGAAATAAATAAGAGAATTGAAATTTCATATACAAGGCAAAAAAATAAAACTGTGTGGTGATTTAACATCTTACATTGAAGGTGATGACCAGTTGTTCTCCAGTTCTACTGAGGAGACAATCAAAGAAAAAGAGTTTAAAGCATAGCTTGAAGAATTTGGGATGCTATACAAGGAAGAATTCAATAACAACCACCCTGGTTAAATTCTGAATGCAGTAGATTCACCTTTCTCTGGAAGCTTTTATAGAAGGACAGATTCCCCTTCAAGTCTGATCCTATACAATAGCAATGTGGGCAAGGTAAAAGCTAAAACAAGAATGTAAAATGGCTTGATTACCAACCTTTCCTTCCTCTGATCTTTTCTTTTCTTTGTGAGAGGGACGCAGGGTCTCACTCTGTCACCCAGGCTGGAGTGCAATGGCACGATCTCAGCTCACTGCAACTTCCACCTCCCAGGTTCAAGCAATTCTCCTGCCTCAGCCTCCTGAGTAGCTGGGATTACAGGCATCTGCCACTGCACCCAGCTAACTTTTTTTATTTTTAGTAGAGATGGGGGTTTCACCATGTTGGCCAGGCTGGTCTTGAACTCCTGACCTCAGGTGACCCACCCACCTCGGCCTCTCAAAGTCCTGGGATTACAGGTGTGAGCCACCACCCCGGCCTTCCTCTAATCCTTTAGCTTGTCTTTTGCTGTCTTGTTTAGCTGAATGGCTTGTCTAAGCCTGGCCTTTTTCACATATGATAGGACCTTCTGCTCCATGTTACACAACAGGTAGCACCAATGCCCCATTCTGGCATTTTGCTTAAACACAGGTCAAAAACTATGCCTTTAAAGTGATTATAGATTCTTCCTTAAGTCTTTCCTCAATATCCTAGCCTCCTACCATGTTTCTCTGAAAAATTTTTGGCATCCTAAAATGGTACCATGATTCTAAAACTGACATAGTGGTACAAAACCTGATCTGTTTATATATGTGTGACATATACAAGTCATCAAAAATTGTAACTGTAAAGTAGGTATTAAGCAGTTTTTCTAATTCTAAAATCACAACAGTTTAAACAACCGTGTCAATATTCAGTAAATAAGCATTCACTCAGTTTCTACTTCAGGCCACGCACTTAGGATATTAAGTTAAAAGGGGATCTGTGTGTCCTGTTTTGTGCCTCACAGTCTGCTAGAGGAGACAGGTGAGAAATATTTGCCATAGGTCATGATATATGACTCACACAAGCTAAAGCAGTAGCACAAGGAGGGTGTCCTAATCAAATATGGAGAAATCAGGCAAAATTTTAAAGAGAAAATCCCTACACTGAATCAAATAATCACATTTGCAAGCACTATGTTAATATTCTTTCATGAGTTTTGTTTGGAAAAGACCTTTCCAATTAATCTGGTCTTGAGAGTAAATTAACGCTCCCTGCAGCATATGATGGTCATGAAAAGATACTATATGGAATTGGCAGCCAGATGTCTAATGAAGTTATACGCAGCCCAAGGATTATAATTGCCAATAAAAAATTCCACATTTCTGGCCACATTTAGCAAAGATTATTTAACAGACATGCATTACTACAAGCAGCCTGAGTCCACCAACATCCCCATCTGAATACCAACCAAAAAGAGCATTGCTGTACAACAAAACATATGTAGTAGATCTTAGTCACTTTTTGGTTGAATTTAATTCTTACATAAACTAATCAATAAATTAAGCACATAATATATTTGTGTGTTTGACAGATTTGTACGACCCTTCTTCATCAAAAAGGCAGCATATTTGGAACTTTCTATTAAACATAGCAGATTTCTAAACTATGAAAAAATAGAGAAGAAATGAAAGATTCATATTTATAGTAAGAATTGTTATGCTAATTGTTAGTTATTCGTGTTCTGTACTATTTTTTGCTTTCTACTGAATAGTCATTATCTTACTCCATGTTTCTCTTTCAAATCGTTTGGAAAATTCAAAATGAAGAAGCTGAATAAGGAAATATGCTTATCTGCATATCTAATATGCATTCTGAAGTGTCAAATTAAAGTGACCATATAAGTCCTGCCCAACTCAAAACCAAGTGGAGTTATAAAAGTTTCTTTGGAAGATGATGCAGTTAGGAGAAGTTAGATTTTGCTACAATAACAAGTAGACACCAAAATCTCAGTCACTAAACCCAACAAAGGTTTATTTCTCATCCACTTCACTGCCCAGAAGCCAGGCTTCTTCATTCTTACAAATCCATCATTTTGGAGGCCTTCAAGTCCAGTCACATGGACCAGAAATGAGAATACACAGAAGGTAGACTCATGGAAGGGACAGATCTACCTGTTCAAATTCTCATCAGCCAGAATTCAATCACAATTTCCCAATCTACCTTCAAGGAGGGCTAGGAAATAAAGTCTTTCTGGGTGCTCAGGTAAAGGAAATGTATTGGCAAACGTCTAGCCAGTCTTGATACAGAGAAAAAGAACCTAAAATACACTTTTGTATTCAAATTATGTTATATATTATTATTAGCTGCTCTATTCAACCCAACTCAAAATGCAACTGAAGAATAATGTTAATAGAGTAACAGCTCCAAGACTTCAATGGCATCTCTCTAGCCACTGAAAACTCATTAATAGTCATGACAGAGGTTCTGTACTCCATACATTTATTCATCTTTCATCCAGAAAATATTTTGCCAATCTGTGGTAAGCACCATTATAGGCACTTAAAAGAAAGAAAGAAAGAAAGAAACAAAGATTGGATGATTAGATCTAGTTTCTAGTTATTTCTTTCAGTGGCAATAATGAACTCTAATCAGACTGAAATAAGTACTGGGGCCCTTTCAGGAACTGCAGATAGATCAGTGTGGCTAGAACAGAGTGGGAAGAACTCCTAGTTCTTGGTGGACTAAGAAAGGGGGAAGCAGTTCTCAGAAGGCACTGTCTGCCATGCTGATAACAATTTGGGCCTTAAATGGGAACGTACTGAAAAAATTTGAGCACATGAGTAACAAGACCAGATGAGTGCTTTTGAAAGACCACTCAGACTGCCTGCTGCATGAAAAGTGAACTAGCAGGACACAAGGAGAAGGCTGTAACTACTACATGGCTGCCACTGTTTTGTCATCAAGTAGAAAGTGAACTAGCAGGACACAAGGAGAAGGCCATGACTACTACATGGCTGCCACCATTTTGTCATCAAGGACATTTTGATGGAGCCGCATTGACCTGGACATTTTGACATGCAGGCAGTATTAAAAAAGCAAATCATTCTCTATTTTCAAAATAAAAATTTCTCTGTTGTTTTCCTCCTTCCATTTATATGCTCATTGTGAAATATACAGAAAATACATGGACTTACAAAGGAAAAGTAAAAATCACCCATAATCCACTGCCTGGAGAAAACTGCTGTTAAAATATTCAGTGTATATGTTTCCACAACTTTCCCCATGCATACTTTTTCTAAGATAAATGTGATAAAGACAGAAATGAAGGTGTAACCTGCTTTCTTTAACAATGCATTCTGAACATTTTTCTAAAGTAGTACATATAGTTTGTGTCCTAGTCTATTCTGTGTTGCTATAAAAATACTTGAGACTGGGTAATTTATAAGAACAGAGGTTTATTTAGCTCATGGCTCTGCAGGCTTAGAAGTTCAAGGGCAATGGTCCTGGTTTCCAGCAAGGGCTTTTGTGCTGCATCACAAAATGGCTGAGGTCAAAAAGGAAGTGGACATGTACAAAGAGGATACCCTCAAAAGTGTCCTGGCTTTATAACGACCTACCCTTGAGGGAACTGATCTGTTCCTGCAAAAACTAATTCAGCCTCATGAGAGTGATAACTCATTACCATGAGAACAGCAGCAAGCTATTCATGAGGGATCCACCTCCATAACCCAAACACCTCCCACTAGGCCACAACTCCCAACACTGTCACACTGGGGATCAAATTTCAAAATGAGTTTTGGTAGGGACAAACAAACCATATTGAGACCATAGCATTTCACCCTTGGTCGCCCAAAACTCATGTCCTTCTCACATGCAACATACAATAATTCCATCCAAATAGTCCCAAAGTCTTAATTTGTTCCAGCAGCAATTTAAAAATCCAAAGTCCAAAGTTTCATCTGAAACTCAAGTTCCTTCTAGCTATAAGCCTATAAAATAAAATGAAATAAAATAAAAAACAAGTTATTTACTTCTATGATAAATAGAAGTGGTATTTATCATAGAAGTAAATAACTTGGTTTTTTTGGTGGTACCAGCATTGGGTAAACATTCCCATTCCAAAAGGCAGAAATCAGTCAAAAGAAAGGGGTAACAGGCACAGGCCCCACCTCAGTCTGAAACCCATCAGGGCAGACATTAAATCTTAAAGCTCCAAAATATTCTTAGTCCATGTTCTGCTTCCTGGGCACACTGGGGCAAAAGTTGGGATCCCAACGCCTTGGGCAGCCCCGTCCCCATGTCTTTGCTGGATGCAGCCCATGTGGCTGCTTTCTCAGCTTGAAGTCAAACTCAAGAGTTTTTCTAGGCTAAGGTGGCACACTGCCAGGTGGCTCTATAATTCTGGGGTCCCCACATCAGCTCTACTCTCTCAGCTCTACTAGGTGGTGCCCCATGGGTACTCTCTGTGGTGGCTCTGCCCCTGTTGCAAGCTTCCGCTTGGACTTCTAGGCTCTCAGATACATCCTTTGAAATCTAGGTGGAAGTTGCCAAGCCCCCAAGGCCCTTGCATTCTAGATCCCTGCAGACTTAACCCTGTGGGAAAGCCATCAAGGCTTACCACTTGCACTCTCTGGGGAGGCCAGGATATGAGTAGCAGCATCCTGAGGCAGCACCCCAGGCCTGTCCACAAAACCATTCTGTCCTCATAGGCCTCATAATGGGAGAGGCAATCTTAAAGACCACTGAAATGCCTTCTGGGCCCTTTTTTCCATTGTTCTGAGTATTAATTAGCACCTGGTTCCCTTTTATCTGTGCTAATCTCCTTAGCAAGCAGTCACTGGGCTGCACCTTTGGATTCCTCTCCTAAAAATGCTCTTTCATTCTCTACCACATGGCCAGGCTCTGAAATTTCCAAATTTATACACATTGCCTCCCTTTTAATTATACATTCCACCTTTAGGTCATTCTTCTATTGCCACGACTGAGTGTAAGCTTTTAAAAGTAATCACACCCGTTTTTTTTGTTTTTTTTTTTTTTTTTTGGTTTTAGCTCATTTTATTTTTACTTTTTTTTTTTTTTTTATACTTTAAGTTCTAGGCTACATGTGCATAACGTGCAGGTTTGTTACATATGTATACTTGTGCCATGTTGGTGTGCTGCACCCATCAACTCGTCAGCACCCATCAATTCGTCATTTATATCAGGTATAACTCCCAATGCAATCCCTCCCCCTTCCCCCCTCCCCATGATAGGCCCCAATGTGTGATGTTCCCCTTCCCGAGTCCAAGTGATGTCATTGTTCAGTTCCCACCTATGAGTGAGAACATGCGGTGTTTGGTTTTCTCTTCTTGTGATAGTTTGCTAAGAATGATGGTTTCCAGCTGCATCCATGTCCCTACAAAGGACGCAAACTCATCCTTTTTTATGGCTGCATAATATTCCATGGTGTATATGTGCCACATTTTCTTAATCCAGTCTGTCATAGATGGACATTTGGGTTGATTCCAAGTCTTTGCTATTGTGAATAGTGCCGCAATAAACATACGTGTGCATGTGTCTTTATAGCAGCATGATTTATAATCCTTTGGGTGTATACCCAGTAGTAGGATGGCTGGGTCATATGGTACATCTAGATCTAGATCCTTGAGGAATCGCCATACTGTTTTCCATAATGGTTGAACTAGTTTACAATCCCACCAACAGTGTAAAAGTGTTCCTATTTCTCCACATCCTCTCCAGCACCTGTTGTTTCCTGACTTTTTAATGATTGCCATTCTAACTGGTGTGAGATGGTATCTCATTGTGGTTTTGATTTGCATTTCTCTGATGGCCAGTGATGATGAGCATTTTTTCATGTGTCTGTTGGCTGTATG
>NC_045445.1:116991704-117035403 GCF_002776525.5 Piliocolobus tephrosceles
GTATTTTATTCTCTTTGAAGCAACTGTGAATGGAAGTTCATTCCTGATTTGGCTCTCTGTTTGTCTGTTACTGGTCGTGCAAGGCTGGTTCAAGTTGACACATAAAATTAACCATCACATGGTTTCCATTACAAACTACTCAACTCTATTGATGCATGTCATAGCAGACATATACAATAGGTAAACAAATATGCATGGCTGTGTTGCCATAAAACGTATTTCTTTGTTTATTTTTAGAGACAGAGTCTTGCTCTGTTGCCCAGACTGGAGTGCAGTGGCACAATCGCAGCTCACTGCAGGCTTGAACTCCCTGGCTCAAATAATCCTCCCACTTCAACCTCCCAAGTAGCTGGGACTAAACGTGGGTGTCACCACGCCTGCCTAAGTTTTGTGTTTTTGCAGAGACGGGGTTTTTCCATGTTGCCCAGGCTGGTCTCAAACTCCTGGTCTCAAGTGATCCTCCCAAATCGCCCTCCCAAAGTGCTGGGATTACAGATGTCACATCTGTCCAACTTTATTTACAAAAACAAGTGGCAGGCTGGATTTTACAAGTGGGCTGTTGTTTGTTGACTCCTACTCTTTAGCCACTTTCTGACTGAGACTTTGGGCAGGTCATAGACGTTCTTCAAACCTCAGTTTTCTCATCTGTGAGAAACAGGGATAACAATCCAAAATCAAAGGGTTAGGGTGAGAATCAAAAGAGACAATACTGCCAGGCGTGATGGCTCACGCTTATAATCCCAGCACTTCGGGAGTCTGAGGTGGGTAGATTGCTTGAGCCCAGGAGTTTGAGACCAGCCTGGGCAACACAGGAAGACCTCGTCTCTACAAAAAATAAATTAGCCAGGCGTGGTAGCAGGCGCCTATAGTCCCAGCTACTCAGGGGGCTGAGATGTGGGGATCACTTGAGCTGGGAGGTCAAGACTGCAGTGAGCCGCAATTGCACTACTGCACTCCAGCCTGGGTGACAGAGCAGGAAAAAAAAAAAAAAGAGAAAGACAGTATTTGCAGAACACCTGGCACAATATCATGCACATATTAAGTGCTCAATAACTCTTCTCATTATTACTATTTATCCAATATCTACTGACAGAATAATTTTAAACAACTTTAAGGTATAGTTGACATACAATAAACTGCACATATTTAACATGTACAATTTGAAAGGTTTTAACATATCTATACACCCATAAAGTGATCACCACAGTCAAAATTCGTGAATGTATCTATCACCTCAAAAGTTTCCTTCTGGCCCTTTGTAGTCCTGCCATCTCATCCCTTCTATTCCCAGGCCCTACTCCTATCACCAAACCTGCTTTGAACCACTGACCTGCTTTGTCATTATCCTATAAACAAACTTTTGATTGTTTACAATCTTGCACTATTAAAAACAACATAGTCATACACATCCATGGACAGATCTTTGCATGTGTTCAATTACTTCCTTAGGATTAGATGCCACAGGTAGGATCACTGATTTGTAGAGTATGTTCACTTGATATTGTTATACATATTGACAAGCTGCATTTCAGAAAAGTGCCAATGTGCAATGACCGTTTCCACTTATTTCAGATTATGTTGACAGCATGTCTGTATGTGCCCAAGGTAATTCTGTGTGGAGTTACGAGTTTGAGCATGAGTTTACATTTGAAGTATCTAGAAATACTTAAACATCATTTAATCGGCCCTAATTGAGAATCAACACCTCCAGAGATGATGACCTAGCACTTAGTAATGAGAAGAAGTATTTTTATTTGTGAGACCAGAGGTGTTTCAGGGAGGTGTCCCACTAGGAATGTTGTACAGGCTTTACCACCCTCACACAAACAAGATATAATTCCAGCCCAGTGGATATAATTCCACTAAAGCAGTATTCCAGCTCTAGAGCCCTGTTGGTCCTGCCACATCAACAAGACTCTGCTACTCTGACACACCTACAAAACCAGCCAGTCATGTGATCAGTCATGTGATCAGGAAGAGAAGAGTATCTGCCACAGAATAAGCCTTTTAGGCTCTTTTGTACTTGCTTGCTAATAAATTTTTGTATGTTTGAAAGAATTTGAAGAACATAGCCTAATAGCAATAAACCATCTGCTAACAAGGTTGTGCGGGCAAGTATGTATAGCTACCATCCATCTTTAATATGTTCACTAAAGGACCTTGACATTGGCTGGACTGCCAAATTGGCTTAGGTCTGTTTGCTAATCTGAAAGGGAGGAAATTATGACTTGTTATTTTCGTTTGCATTTTTAATTAGTAGCTAGATTGAGTATCTTTTCATAAGGCTGTTGAACATTTGCCTTTCTTCTTTTGTAGATTACTTGTCCATATCCACTGATCATTTGTCTACTGTGGTATTAACATTTTTCTTATTGATTTGTAAAAGATCTTGCCATATTAAGGACATCGTTTTTTTCCTGAAGTAGTAAAGGTTACCAATATTTTTCTTTGATTTCTGGCTTTGGCGTTATTCTTGGCAATTTCTCTACCTCAGTTTTTTTCTAAGGATAAGAATGTCTGTTTTATACATTCCTTGGGAACAAAAGTAATAGCTGAAAGTACAACGGTTAGTAAAAAGCACTTGAAGATCTAAAATTGCCTTGCTGATGGGATGATAAAGAAGTAAAAATGGTTTTGTTGTAATTTCTAAAATTTTATCTCCTTGTTTTATGGTCTCTCTCTCCCTTTCTCTCTCTCTCATCCGTGCGAATAACCAATTCAAAATAGAAGAGATGAGTCTGTAGGCTAAGGGAGGCAGAGGGCACAAGGATACAGACATAGAATGCTAACCTTTACCAATGAGACACGCCTATGCCAGAGTTTGAATCAGAAGTCTGTAACCCAAAGAAGCAGGCACTGCCTGGACTCCATTATGATGTGTGCAGCAACCGATACACCCAGTTTCTAGAAGCATCAAGTAGCAGAGTTCCTAGCAGTTGCATCCAATGTCTAATGATGTAATCAGAGTTGCCTGTCCTAAGAAATGGTGGCAGCATTATTCCCACTGAAGCAGTTCTGCTAAAGGACTCCAGCCCCTGTGGAGAGCATGTGAACTTTATAATACAGTAGTATCTGCTTATCACACGTGAATACATCCCAAGACCCCCCAATATATGCCTGAAACCACATTAGCATGAAACACATTTCTGATTGTGCCTTCTATCCACAAATTTAATGCTTCTTCCATCTTAACTAAGCACTTATCACACACAGTGGCGATAACTTTTACAGTCTGAGGTGTGACAATGAAACCAGCATGAATTTCCTTTTCCTTCCTCCGAATTTCACAGATAGGAGATTCGTTCTTATCATAGATTTTAGCAATCTCAGTATGTAGGATTTTTTTTTTTTCTTTCCTTATTAAGCTAGAAGTTTCACCTTTTCACTCAAAGGAAGCATTCTGTGGCTTCTCTTTGGCATATCCAAACTGCCAGCATCACTACTCTTGCACACTTTGGGGCTATTATGAAGTAAAATAAGGGTGATTTGAACACAAGCAACTGCCACAGTTAATCTGAGAACTGAGACACTTCTAAACAACTAGTTGGGTGGGTAGTTTCCACAGTGTGTATACTGATGATTTATGTCCCAGGTGGAACTGCATGAGATTTCATCATGCTACTCAGAACGGTGTGCAATTTAACTTATGATTTGTTTATTTCTGGAATTTTTAATTTAATATTTTCAAACCACATTTGACTGCAGGCAACTGAAACCAAGAAAGCAAAACCATGGATACAGGGATGACTGTAGCCTTGAATAAATCTCTTTTCTAGCTTAAACTAGCAAGAGGGGTTCTGTTGTTTGCAACTAAGAAATCTGACTGATACAGAAACAGGGCAAAGAGTGGCTACAAAAAATACATATAACCTCAATTGCTGGCCTGGTAGGCCCGAAGGCAGTGAACATCCACCCCAGCATAACCCCCATTAGGAGTTCTTTCTTTCTTTGTTTTGAGACAAGGTCTTGCTCTGTCTCCCAAGCTGGAGACAGTAGCATAATCTCAGCTCACCGCTGCCTCCTGGGCTCAAGCAATCCTCTCATCTCAGCCTCCTGAGTAGCTGTGACCACAGGTGTGTGGCACCACTCCCGGCTAATTTTTGTATTTTTTTTGTAGAGACTGAGTTTCGTCACATTGCCCAGGCTGGTCTTGAACTCTTGAGTTCAAGCAAGTGATCCACCTGCCTTGGCCTGTGAAAGTGTTGGGATTAGAGGTGTGAGCCACTGGGCCCAGCCTTTTTGGTTTTTTTTTTGTTTATTTTTGAGACAAGGTCTCACTCTGTCACCAAAGCTGGAGTACAGTAGAAAAATCATGGCTAACTGCACCCCCAACCTCCCTGGGCTCAGTTATCCTCCCACTTCAGCCTCCAAGTAGCTGAGACCATGGGTGTGTACCACCATGTCCAGCTAGTTTTTGTATTTTTTGTAGAGACAGGGTTTTGCCATGTTGCCCAGGCTGGTCTCAAACTCCTGAGCTCAAGTGATCCACCCACCTCTGCCTCCCGAGGTGCTGGGATTACAGGCATGAGCCACCACACCCAGCCAGGGGTTCTTAAATACTGGTTTGTACCATGCATTGACTGCAAAAAGAGCTACACTATATCTATCAGGCCATACTTCCCAACCCCCAAACTAACTCATTCATAAATGATCAAATACTGTGAAACTCTTAGGTTACATATTAGTGGACGAGAGAAGACTATATTTTGTCTTTACTGAAGCTGAAGCAGCAGCCAGAGTAGCAGGAAACAGATTTCCTTGTAACCAGATGTTTTTTAATTGATCACTGTGGTGACTTTATACATTATAATATTCTATGCATACCTGAAGCTGACACAGTGTTTGTGCCCCTAAAGCACTCGTTTGCCAGAGATCCTAGAGGACATTGGGGCTACCTGTATCTAGGGAGCTAAGATTCTAATATAAAACTTGCTAAAACATGCACACACATACATAATTAAGACATCTGGTTACCTTATGTTGAAAATATGACTGATTCCTTCAGCCTAAAAGTATTCATTACAATATGGTCTGTACGAAGGCATAATTTTTCAGCACAAAAATCAGAATCCATTCTTAAAAGTTAGTAAATGAAAATTTATGAAAAATATGTGAAAAATAATGGTCTTGTCTCAACAAGCTGACTTTACTTAACCACTAATGATAATACATATTAGATGTTGAAAAAACTCATGAGAAGATTATTTTCTAATGGAAGCTGTATTTAGCCCATCCTATGAAATTGACTTAAAGGTGAGGTAATACGTTAGGTAAACAATTTAAGAAGTCTATCCAAATCGCTCAAAGTGCTTTGCAGACATGAGCTAATTCAGCCTTATAAGTAAGTTTGTGTAGTTGGATTCATGTCCACTGTTCCCTTTGAAACTGTCTCATGGGTGGTAGTTTGTTGAGGAAAAGGTGTGGATAACAGCAGGCCCATCCCCAGTCTCAGGGCATCTTTGGAGGCCCCTGGGAGATCCTCATCTTTTGAGGTCAGACCTCCTCGTTGTATCACAAGATCTCCCTGACTCATCTCCTGGGGTTTCAAAATGAGGAAACAGCTGTCGGGGAAGGCATGTGGGGGAAAACACCTTGAGGGAAAGGAGGCTGGTAACTGTTATGTTTCTTTTAAAAACACCCTGAGACCACACAAATTTGGGGGATTTCAGCCATTACCTCCTTTGAACTTCAGGGTATTACTAGGAATTAAGTTGAGTGGAAGTAGTCACTTGGCTCTGTCCTCTTGAAACAGGTGCTAATCTATTCTCATGGCACCCCACTTCGAGATGACTGATCTCCCCTATGGTCGGTGCCATGGTGCCTGGTCACATGCCCCATTCAGGACTGAGGTACTCATCTTCCCAGGTGCTAACAATGTTGTCTGGTGCTGGCTTATGGCTCAGACCCTTTCTGGAAACTACCCTCAGTTGAAGGTAGTTTTCTCTTCCAAAGTCATGCTCCTTTCTTGCATTCAATGGTTGGCCAGTGAAGGGTAGATACAAGGCCTGGGCCTCCTCACTCCAATATAAGACAACTCTGAAGGACCATCCCGACCCCAGAGCTCCCTGTGGAATTGGATGAGGGGCTGCGTCACAGCTCAACTTCTCCCTCTACCCAGCCCTGCTCCCTTTACTACCTCCCAGGGTATACCTCCCTGGAGTATGCCTTGATGAACTTCTTTCGCACTAATCTCCATCTCACACAGTCTGTTTCTAGGGAAACTGAACTAAAACACCACCATTTTAAGTACAAGCCTGCATCTCAATGTCAGAATAACTATACAGCCTTACTTAATTCTTTAAAAATTGCATTACCTACAATTAAGTCACTTCTGAGGGGAGTACTGACTAGCCTTGCCCTTAGACTTACGATTATAGCAGACAGGGCCCAATGCCAAAAAATGGTTTAGTTTAGGGATAGCAATTGTCTATTAATAACTACAGCAAAACCAGTAGGTTTATTATAATAGGACACAAAGAGTTGCTCGTGTATTAACTGTTGAGGTAATTAATGTCAAATGAGACTGGAAGAAGGAAGAAGTGAAAGAAAGTCATAGACAGGTAGGTAGGTAGACATCAACAACTAGATATTGAGCACATGTGATATAAGTAATGGGGAACCAATAAGAAAAAAATATATCGGCCCCTCCCACATGGAGCCCACAGTCTAGCTAGGAAAACAAATATGTTATTAAAAGCAAGCGTGGTATGTTGTAATGGGGGAAATGTGGAATGGCATGACAGTACCTAGCAGGAGCATATAACTCTGTCAAGTACAGGGTTGGGGCAGGAGAGAGAAGGAAAAAATGTGTATATGGAACTAAATAAGCAAGTAACGGACTGGGAAAAAGAGGACTTCGGGGAAGTTAATCCAAGGAAGTAATAATCTGCAAGGCAAAAGAAGGAATTTGCAGGAAGATGTTCTATTTATAATGTTGGAAAATTGGAAGCAACTCAAATGGCCAACAATAGGGGAATTATAATAATAGAACATTACAAAGTCATTCAAATGAAAATAATAAAGATTAGATCCATTTGTGGAAATGCAATGTGAAATAATATTAAATGAGAAAAGCAGAAATAGTACACGTTCACTGGATTATAACTACATGAAGATATGAGTCTTTATAAACAATGGCTTAGAGGACTATGTACCAAAGGAACAAAAATTTAATGTTTAATGTTTCCTTCCTCCCCCTTATTCCCTTGATTATGTCATCTTTCTGGCCTGATTTATTTTTAAAGTTTTCTTTTCTTTGTTATGAAAGCCTTACATATCCGTACACGAGTCTAAAATTTTTTTTTTAATCTTTCAGATATACACAGAAGTTCCTGCTCCTCACTACAATGAGGAAAAAAAGTGGCGATATCGATAGAGGCTAGAGGCAAAGAAATTCTAGGCAGACAGGGGTAGGACCCAGCAAAACCCCAACTTCAAGCTGAAACCCGCAGCCTAAAGTGCCTAAAGTGAGAACTTCTATCCCTGTTTGCTCGCTCTCTCCCAATTGGCTCTTTCTGAATATTGAATGTTGCCTTTTCCCAAAACTACCTATGACCCTCCCTACCTCCTATCACGTCCCTATAAAGACCCCAGACTCAGTAGGTAGAAAGGGAGAAGTAGCTTGACTGGAGAGAGGCAACTTGACTTCAGAGGGACAGCTGGACTTTGGGGGAGTGACGGTTTAACTTCAGAGAAGCGCTGGCTGGAGACTGCCAAATGTGAGGGAAGATGACCTGCTGGTCCCACCTCCTCTTCAGCTCCCCTCTTCACTGTGAGCCATTTTCATCCATAAATAAAATTCTCCACCTCCACCATCCTTCAAGTGTCCATGCAACCTCATTCTTCTTGGACACTGGTCAAGCGCTTTGAACCCACCAAGTGCAGGTACCCAAAAAAGGCTGTCACACTGGCCCTTTGCCCTCACTGGCAGAAGGCAGACACTGCACATGACAAGGCAAGGGGCCCACTGAACTGATAACACTCCACTGTCCATGGACGGTGGAGCTAAGAGAGCATTGCAACATGCCTTTTGAGGTTTCGGGGACTGCAGGCACCCCTACCTGGGCACCACCACAGGGCCTACATGGAGCCTGCTCCTGCCAGCACCCAAAGCAGCTGGCCGGATTCTGCACTTGTTCGCCTATGCCTGGTCTGGCCACAGGGCCTGCACAGAGCCTGCTCCTGCAGGTACACAATGCAGCCAGCTGGATCCCACACTCACTCACTCAAGTGCTCTCTCCCTCAAGAGGTTAAGCATGGTGGGCCAAGAAAACAAGCCACCCTCCGTCCCAAGTCCGACAAACAGGTCGAGAAAAATTCTTGCACCAACATCACCCTGGGGAAGAATTAGCATCTTAGACTTTGGACTTTTAACTTAGAGGGAACTGAACATTTTGAAATGGCATAAAAGATACACTTTAAAAAAATCAACTTTTATTTTAGATTCAAGGGGTACATGTGTGGGTTTGTTACATGGGTATATTTTGTGATGCTGAGGTTTGGGGTACAAATGATCCATCACCCAGGTAGTTAACATAGTACCCAATAGGTAGTTTTTCAGCCCTTACCCCACTCTCCTCCATCTAGTAGACCTCAGTGTCTACTGTTGCCATCTTTATGTCCATGAGTACCCAATGTTTAGCTCCTACTTATATGTGAGAATGTGGTATTTGGTTTTCTGTTCCTGCATTAATTTGCTTAGGATAATGGCCTCCAGCTGCATCCATGTTGCTGCAATGGACATGAGTTCCTTCTTTTTATGGCTGCATAGTATTTCACAGTGTATATATGCCACATTTTCTTATCCAATCCACCAATGATGGGCATCTTCTAAGTTGATTCCAAGTTTTTGCTATTGTGAATAGTGCTGTGATGAACATACAAGTGCAGGGGTATCTTTTTGGCAGAACAATTCATTTTCTTTTTGGATATATACCTAGCAATGGGGTGCTGGATCAAATGGTAATTCTATTTTATGTTCTTTGAGAAATCTCTAAACTGGCCACCATAGCCAAACTAATTTACATTTCTACCAACAATGAAAAGCATTCTCTTTCCTCTACAGCCTCGCCAGCATCTGTTGTTTTTTTAACTTTTTAGTTATAGCCACTATGACTGGAGATACACATATTTTAATAAACAAGAAAGTTACAACCTTTTTAGAAAGCTATTTTGACAATATACCTCAATGACTTTTAAAAACTGTGTAGTCTTTGATTCAGCAATTCCTATTCTAGGGTGTATCTAGTGGTATGATGGTAAATGTTTAACCACCAGATGGCTCGGGGGAAAAAAACCTTGAATTTGTAGGGTTTGTCAATTTCCATGCCGTAAATATCCCCATCATGGCCAATTCCAAGTTACCAGTAGAATCACAAGAGACATGAAAATATATGTCCACAAAAATCTTCATATACAAATATTCATAGCAGCATTATTCACAATAACCAAAAAGTAGAAACTATCCAAATGTCCATCAACTAGTGAATGGATAAACAAATTGTGATCTATCTATACAATGGAATACTACTCAGCAATAAAAAGGAATGAACTACTGATACACAAAACAACATAGATTAATTTCAAAATAATCATGTTAAATGAAAGAAGAAAATAAAAGGAAGTATACTGCATGATTCTAATGACATACAATTCTAGAAAATGAAAATTATAGTGACAGAAGGCTTGAGCAGCAGTGATTTAGGGATGGGAAGGTGCCAAAGGGAGGGATTATAATGAGGCAGGAGAAAACTATCAGAGGGAATGGCTATGTTCATTATCTTGATTGTAGTGATGGATTTATTTTTCTTTTTTTGAGGAGTCTCACTCTGTCACCCAGGCTGGAGTGCAGTGGTGCGATCTCAGCTCACCGCAACCTCCACCTTCTGGCTTCAAGCGATTCTCCTGCCTCAGCCTCCCGAGTACCTGGGACTAAAGGCGTGTGCCACCACACCTGGCTACTTTTTGTATTTTTAGTAGAGACAGTGTTTCACCATGTTGGCCAGGATGCTCTCAAACTCCTGACCTCAAGTGATTCGCCCACCTCGGCCTCCCAAAGTTCTGGGATTACAAGCGTGAGCCACTGTGCCCAGCCATGGTGATGGTTTTAATGGGTACATACATGTTAAAACTGATCATCTGTATGATATGTACAGTTTGCTATAGGTCAGTTATTTCTCAATAAAACTTATTTTAGAAAAAGCTAGTCAGAGTTCGTTCTATGTATCCCCTACGATTTCCTTAACATTTTGTTGCACCCAGCCTGACTTCCAATGGCTAACACCTGTATTTTCACAGAAGCCTAACTTGGGGCTGCCAAACCCCACATCACCATACAAGCTGAGTGGAAGTGCCTAGGAGCTAACAGCTTCCACCCCTCTTCTTTACCCTCCCTCCCCTGGGCAGCCTTTAATGATCAAAAAACTTGAGGGAATAAATGCCCAGCTCCTTTGCCCCTTTGCCATGATAATTCCACAGTGAATTGTTAATACTGGTAGGATTAAGTTTAGTTCCAGCTAATGGTAGCTGGCCTAATAATGAACCCATTGATGGGCTGTCTTTCCTTCCTTGTATCACTTCTCCACTCCCCTGGCCACATCCTTGCACCCAAATAAACTGAATGTAACTTAATCCTTGACCCAAGGTTGACTTCTGGGGGAACCCAATTCAAACAGAGTCAAAGTTTTGATGTCTCTTACATTA
Organism: Piliocolobus tephrosceles; assembly: GCF_002776525.5. Classification (NCBI taxonomy): domain Eukaryota; kingdom Metazoa; phylum Chordata; class Mammalia; order Primates; family Cercopithecidae; genus Piliocolobus; species Piliocolobus tephrosceles. The sequence goes on from NC_045445.1 coordinate 117,002,406, forward strand.
CTAGAAGACAATACTGGAAAAGATGGACAAGTTACAGGAAGAAAAAACATTGGTTAAAAAGATCAAAATATTTGTGTAGTTTGGAATGAGAAAATAAGCAGCTTTCCTGTTGCTTCTCCCTGTACTAATTTCTGCAACAAATATTTGTTCTTATAGGGCATCTCATCTCAGCCAGAAACTATTCCATGTGCTGGAAATATGGAATAGAAGAAGACAAATAACACCTCTGCACATATACAACACATAACAAGGGGAAACAGACAATAAACATAATAAACACAAAAATATCAGAGAGTGATTAATTATTTTCAAAGAATTAAAGTTGGATGAGATAAAGACAAGGACTGATGGTATGGCTGTTTTAGATTGAGTGGTGTAATAAAGTAGATTATTGTTCAACAAATCTTCCCCTCCATAGGAAGAGTATTTTTCCTCCACATTCATGTTGACTGTGTAAACTGACTTGGATAATGGTGGCAGGGAAATACTGGGTAGAAGAGGGAGGGGTCCCTGGCGAGGGAACCACCCTCAAGCCTGGACCCACAGTCCTAAATGAGAACATGCATTCCTGTTTTCCCGCTAGAATGTTGCCTTTTCCAAAACCACCCTGCCCGCCACGCTCCCTATCCTGTGCCCATAAAAGCCCCAAGCTCTATTGGCAGAGGAGCAGAGCAGCGCACCAGAGAAGGAGAGAAGAGCAGAAGCATCTGAACAATGAGAGGAGATGAGGCAGATGGACATCAGAGACTACAGTCAGAGAGGAGTTTGGCCCGGGACAACCAAACTCCAGGGAAAGATTATCTTCCCACTCCATCTCCTTTCCAGCTGCCCATCCCACTGAGAGCCACTTCCACTGCTCAACAAAATCCTCCACATACACTACCCTTCAATCACTTCATGTGACCTGATTCTTCCTAGATGCCAGACAAGAATTCAAGACACACTGGGTGCAGGAACCCAAAAAGGCTGTCACAATGACTTTTCGCTGAGCTGCTTAGCACTTAAGCCATCTGCAGATGGCAAAGCTAAAAGAACATTGCTTGTAACACATGCCCTCTGAGGCTCCACAAGTCACACCCCTAAACGCTACCACAGGCCAGTAGAGGGTTCGTGCCAGCACCCAAAGGCACTTGCCCTGGCTCCTGCACCAGTTCACCTGCGTGCTCCCCCTCCCACAAGGGGTTTGAGTGCAGCAGAGGAGTAAAGGAGCCACAGCCCTGTCACAAGCCCCAGGAAGGGGTCAAGGGAACTCTCCCATCTCAATGGGAGTGGGAGACAGACAGTGTGTGAATTCTTAGTTTAGGCCTTAATAGGATTGAGGGTTTTCATTTGCCCATTTAGGAGGCAATGCAGACCCAAAACTGAGACATACAGTAAGACTGCCCCAATCACCCCACAGGCCTATGGAGATCAGAATAAATACTTGCTGTTTTAAGCCACTGAATTGTGAGGTCATTCGTTATGAAACTATATTATAGTAATAGCTGACTGATTCGCCTAGTGAGGGGAATCTCTCTGAGGAGATACTTAAACTGGGATTTGAATAAGAAGTCAGTCCTATAAAGATCATTCCAGGAAGGGAGAATATCTAATACAGATAAAAAGATGCAAAAGTGGCAGTTGGCTTGGCATATTCAGGGAACTGAAACACAAATTGTGAATCTGGACTATGTGAGTGGCTAAGTGGGAGAGTGGCATGGAATGAGACTGAAGGGGAATCAAGCAAAGGCCAGCAAATAGAGGGCTTTGCAAATGACAATAAGAAGGCTGGTTTTCATTCTAACTGCATTGGAAAGCCCCTGGAGAATTTCAGCAGTATAGTCACACAATCAGATTGATTTTTTAAAAGATCACTCCGGCTGCTGTGTGGTGAATAAATTAAATGAAGGACATGCAGGCTTTTCTACTAAACTAGGCTGCAGTCTCAGAATCTTCCTCAACAGAGTTCCTGAACTACTGAACAGAGTTAAAATCTATATGCCAACTTAAATTTAGGTAGTGATAGACACCTAGATAAAATATACATAGAAAATAGTTTGAGGAACTGTTTCAGTCATATGTAACAAACCATCCCAAAACTTAATGACTTAACAATCATATATTAGCAAAAAAGAAAAAAAAATCATACATTTGCTCACAAATCTGCAATTGGGGCCAGTCTCGATGTGGACAGCTCATCTCTGTTCCATGTGGAATCAGCTCGGGAGGCTCAACTTAGGATTGGAGGATCCACTTCCAAGATGACCTCATTCATATAATTGGCAAGTTGAGGCTGACTATTGGCCAGGGACTTTTGTTGTCTTCCATGTAGAGATCTTTATGTGGTTGCTTGGACTTTCTTAGCTTGGTGGATAAGTGATCATTCCAAGAGGACAAGTCCCAATATGCATGCCATATTAAAATCCACTGCTTTTAAGAAAAGACTTGCTCTAACAGTCAAGGGAAAGATGGTCTATGTACTCATAATAGGTTCATTTTTTCACTTAGTTTTAAATAACTGCATAGACTTCTTTTTAGCACCTATAATATCCACCTTTTTAAAATGTATTCCATTCATAGTTATAACTATATAAAAGTGCAAATACTTAACATCATATAAATGAAGAACACACTATAACAGTGATTGTTCATCTTCAAAATATTAGAAAGCATGAGTGACCAAAAGAAAAAAGAAAAAGACATAAACCATCACAACATTCCAAGTTCCAAGGCAGGAAATCAGACAATGGTGGCAGTTTTCCTTCTTCATCATATTGTCGTTTCATATCCCAGTAAGTGTAGAGTAGATGCAAACACAGTGCCATTTCAAGCTTGTAATGTCAACCTTTGTGGCATAAACAGAGAGTATATTTGTCACTCTTCCTTCCCCTCTGTCCCTTTCTGAACATCTACCTTTGCAGTCACCACAGCTTTGCCCATATCTGATGCAGTTCCTTTCACCTGAAAGAACCATGCTGACTCATTGAAGATGAATAGCAGGTAGTGTATTCCATTTTCATCACCTGGATGACCAGGCGTTTGGCTTTAATCTTTCAAGGCATCATGTATTGCTATTGATTCTACCTAGACAAAGAGAGAGCTTTTTTGTAATTGTGTCCTGTCACTATTGTAACCCTGAGCTGTTAACAGGAGATAAACTGAGGAAAGGATGGCCAACCCCATGTGGTGAGAGATTCAGATTCCATTGTAGCTCTTGTATTCTCCCTTGAAGAAAGTAAAGTTGGGACAGTTAGGTTTGATTTCCTCTGAATCAACTGATTAAGGGAGAGGATGTATTCATTCAATATTCTCTGAAAAAAAAATAAGTAATAACACTTGGGGAAAATGTGAGTTAGATCAGGGTCCTATAAAGTCTGAGGTCTTAAAATCATTTTGTATTTTTTAAAATTTAAGTATAATTTACATACCATAAAAGCACAGGTATAAGTACACAGCTTCCCATGTTACCATTCCAATCAGGTCATAGAATATTTCCATTATCCTAGGAAGTTTCCTTGTACCTCTTTCTAGTCTATACCCCTGTCAGAGGTAATCACTTTCTGACTTCTATCGCCATGACTTGGGTTTGCCAGTTCTTGAACTTCATATAAATGGAATCATACAGTACTTTGTGTGTGTGTCTTAGGCTTCTTTCACTCAATAAAATGTTTTAAAGATTTATACCTGTTGTCGAGTATATCAGTGGCTCATTCCTTTTTATTGCTGAGTAGTATTTAATTGTATGACTATTTCAAAATTTGTTTATCCATTCAACTGTTGATGAACATTTGGGTTATTTCTAGATTGGGGCTATTATGAATGAAGCTGCCATGAACATTCTTGCTTTTTGTTTTGTTTTGTTTTTGGGTCACAGTCTCACTGTGTCACCCAGGCAGGAGTGCAGAGGTGTGATCTCAGCTCACTGCAACCTCCATCTCCTGGGTTCAAGCAATTCTCATGCCTCAGCCTCCCAAGTAGCTAGGACTACAAGCGCCTGCCACCACATCAGGTTATGCTGTCGTATTTTAGTAGAGATGGGGCTTTACCATGTTGCCCAGGGTGGTCTGGAACTCCTGAGCTCAGGCAATCTACCTGCCTCAGACTCCCAGAGTGCTAGGATTACAGGTGTGAGCCAACATGCCAGGCAAACATTCTTATCAGTTCTTTATGTGTACATGTGTTCTATTTCACACTCCACATACCTCAGAGTAGAATTTCTGGGTCATAGGATAGGTCCATGTTGAATCTATTCTTAACTTTTCAAAGTGGTTATACTATTTTATGTCCTCTCAATATCCTCACCAATACTTGGCACTGTGTTTTAGTCATTACAAAGCTAAAATGTTGTCTTGTTGACGATACATTCAATCTTTATCTTCAAAATCCATGGAGCCAGGAAACTGGAAGTAAAAGAAAATGCCAGCGCAATGTCTTCTCGTTCAACCTGGATATGGGTCCAGATCTGAAGACATACTCAACTGCTGCTCACTCTAGATCAGCATGGTCTTAACAATCCATAAACAAAGGGCTTTATGGAAAACTGATATGATCCCATATTCAGTAGGACTGACATATCTTCCATCTTAAACTCCCTCTTCTCCCTAAATCTCAATGCAAATATTCAACCAAATATATGATATGTAACTAATAAATAACCAGATAGAACTTGACTGAAAAATCTCAATTTCAGAGTATTATTTATAATATCAAAAAACAACTTGAAAATCCCTGCTGAAATAAAATCCACAGGTTAATACCACAGGAAAAGCTAAAGGCCAAGGTAGAAACCACAATACTGTGGTATTACTTGATCCTCAAAACACAGTCACCTCATGTATAGAACACTGACCGGTTAAGAGATTTGGTTACAGTCATACCCAAAATACAGTCACCTCATGACTGTAATCAAATCTCTTAACCAGCCAGTGTTCTAGAGTCCTCATCTGTAAAATGGGTGTCCCAAATCGGAGAGACAGAGATATTTGATGAGAACTGGTTAAGCGTGAAGAAATCCTTCAAAACAGTTTCCTAAAAAATACAAGACTGTTCTTATTTTTAAATCATTTCACAAATATGCTTTGCTTTACATTTAAAGAAGCAAAAAATGATAGTAATCATCAAAGGCAAGAACCCACTGCTTTTGCCTTTTCTTTTTATTTTGTACTTTGTTCCTTTTGTCTAGCTATTTCTGGAGTATACAACTAACAATAAAGAATGCCCATTGACAATTTCAGTGATGACACAGATCAACTCTATTTAGGATAGCATCTTCTTTGCAGAATATATTCCAAAGCTTCCTGGAGTTAAAAAAATAATGGAAAAGAGCACTAAAGAAATTAAGAAGTAGAGAAAGAGAAGTGGTGCTCTTTCTTCAGCTGAGATTTGACAAGCCTTGGTAACCAGAGCCACTGCATATGGCAAAGCTTTCAACACCCTGGGAGGAGAGCTTCACCTTAGGGATGTTGTTGTCTTAGTACATTGTGAAAGCTCTTTCTCAGCTGAGCAGATGATGTTAAGGGGCACAGCCCATCCACCTAACAAGCCTCCTTGTGCACCTATAAGCAGTTGTAATCTACCAGCAACCTATTGCCAGAATTCATTTTACAGTATGACCTCACTAACATCATCAACAATTTCTTGGAAACTGCAAGTTTTTATGCAAAACAATGCCTAAGGAAACCAATTTTTCCATAGGCTAATTGATATAAACAAGAGTTAAGGCAGGGCATGGTGGCTCACGCCTGCAATCCCAGCACTCTGGGAGGCTGAGGCAGGTGGATCGCTTGAGGTCAGGAGTTCAAGACCAGCCCAGCCAACATGGTGAAACCTCATCTCTATTAAAACTACAAAAATTAGCCGAGTGTCATGGCACGCGCCTGTGGTCCCAGCTGCTCAGGAGGCTGAGACACAAGAATTGCTTGAACCCGGGAGGCGGAAGTTGCAGTGCGCCGAGACAGCACCACTGCACTCCAGCCTGGGCAACAGAGTGAGACTCAGTCTCAAGAAAAAAAAAAAAAAAGAGCTAAGTTCCTATGGCATATTTCTGATCACAAAACATCACCAAACTTCTAAATAAAGACAAAAACACTTCTAATATGAAACCTTGGAATACATGTGAACTATACATACATTTAAGAAAGATTCAATAAAACAGGTAAGATTATTTACCCAGTGATTCCAGTTTAGGGTCATGGGTGGCCAGAGTTTATCCAGGCAGCTCAGGGAATAAGGCAAGAACCTGGCCAGGATGCCATTCTATTGCAGGGCACACTCACACTCGCTCACATTGGGGCCATGTAGACTTGCCAATGAACCTGATATGCACAACTTTGAGATGTGGGAGGAAACAACAGTACTCAGAGAAAACCCATGCAGACTACAGAGAACATGCAAACTCCACACAGGCAGTGGACCCAGCCAGGAAGTGATTTTTTTTTTTTTTTTTCTCATTGAGGTTATAATCAAGCGATGTCAAACAAAGACGTTATTCAAAGACCTGAAGTTGCAAGTTGTCAGAGCTATGGGCACAGTACTCTGGGCTCAGTGCTCCACGGAACTCTGTGCTAGAGAATATAGGAAACATAACTATATAAATCATTCAGGGCGCTCACCAAATACCTTCTGCTTGCCACTTTCCACGTAAGTGGTAAGGTGGTATTTCTCTGTCCCCCTTGAAGTCAGACCACCGGATTTTCTTTGGCCAATGAAATGTGATCAGAAATGATACACATCACTTTCCAGTGGAAGCTTAAAGAGCCAGTAAGCAATCTGCTACATTTCCCACTTCTCCAGTGATCACAAAGTGTGTGCTGAGATGAAGCCTTATCAGTTTGGATCCCTGTGTGGCAATTAACGGAGCCTCTTATGGATGCACATTGGCCATCCAGTATAAGCAAGACCTGCACCGCATGACCCTGGAAGTGAGTGCCTCCTGAAAGTTTGTTTCCTAGGCACTTCATTTGCCTTGCCCTATTCTTGGCCTTGAGCAAGAATTAAGCCCTCATTGGGTTCAGACACTGAGACTGCTGCAGTGGGGACCAGCGGGGGTGCAGGGGACTTATGTATTTGTAACTGAAGCATGCTGCAGCCCATTTTGATAGATAAAATGCCTCTCCACTGGACTGGAATGAGGAGAATAGACAGACTCCAGCACTGGTGGCTCTAAAATGTGCCTGAGCACTCCATGACCTGGAGACTGGCTCTCAGAAATCATTTGTTTTTATTTGTAAGTAAGCCAGGACATTTGGGGAAATAGAGCCCAATTAAATAATCAAATTAAGTGCAAATATTCCTGTATGTGACAGGCAGAGCCAGAAGACTAAAAAATGAGCAAATTAATGACATGACTGGGTATTGTTCCAGAAGAGAGTAACTGTACATAAATAGAAAGCAAGAGAATTAACAGGCTGGTCGAGATTCCAATCAAATGCCCACTCAGCTCTGCTCAGGGTCCATTAAAAGTAGTAAAACTCCATTTATAGCATACACGCAGATCTCCAACAAATTACCTGATAAGGTCAAATCAAGCTCTTCATGTACATAGTGATGAATATAAACAACTCTCTGTCAACATAACACAGAAAGCCTGTAATACTCTTTATTAAAGCACTTCCAAAATCTGCCTCAAAGTATTCCATTTGTCTTCAAAATAATCACGTAATTAAGTAACATGTGGTACAAAGTTGGATACTTTGGAATCACCTAATCATGATGAGCTTTCAGAAAAATCAAAGTAATTTCCCATTGCTCCTAATCTTCAGATACCTCATCTCATTGAAAATGACTGGCCTATTATGCAGCCTTATGCTAGGAGATTGCTCAGGTGCTTGGAGAGTGGACCTGATAAAGCTAAGACTGAGCTTAAGCCCAGGTGGGTCAGTTAGCTTCATGCAGAGAAAATCATTTTTAGTCACGAACTACACCCAAATTGTGATCACAAGACAAATTCTGTCATATTAGCCATAAAGAAGCATGGACAAGCATGTCTCTAGCTCTCTATAACCTATTACTACTAATGGAAAAATAAGTCCTAACACCACCTCTTACTGGTTACATCATCTCTCCAGGGTCATGCCTACAAACACGCTATCTTTCAGACATGTTTTTCTCTAAAATACTACTCTTTAACAAAATAAGTGCCTACAAAGGGGCTTCATTTCTCCACAGGTTCTGGACACCTTTCTTAAAATTATTATTTTAATTGAGCCCTTTCTCCTGAACTCTGAATCATAAGTCACTTTTTTACAGAGCATCTTCTCTTGGATGACTCAGAACTCAAGGGCTTGACTGAATCCCAAGCCATTATCTTCTTCCTCTGGCCTGCTTGGCCTCCTCCACTGCCAGTCTCCAAGGATGGTGAACCAAAACCTGAAATCTGGGAGTCCTAGATTCCTCTTTCTTTCATTACCCACACCCATATTCAAATTCTTTTAACTGTCCAACTCAATGCCATTTGCATTCCATCTCTCCTCTCCATTTCCCATGTCACTCACTGCCTGCTCCACATACCTCATCTTCCCAGGCTCGATCATTACGAAAGTCTCCTGGCTGTTCTTTTTCTCTGCAGTCTCACACCCCTCCAGTCTACCTCTCATTCATTCCAAAGTAATCCGTCTGAGAGAAAACATCTGATTTTGACACTCCTCTGCTTTAAAAAGACCCGAGCACCCCACTGGATAAAGAATAAATCCCAAGGCCAAGCTTCTAGGCTTTCCAATTTCTCTCAAAATACCTGTAGCTCCCCCTTTATTCACATGTCATCCATCACAAACTGCTTGTCATACTCTGTACATGCATAATAGTTTTATACCTTCATGTCTTTCCTTGCGTGGAATCACGAACTGGAAACTCCTTTCTTTCAAGTTCTGCCTGGGGAATTTCTACTCATAAGCTCAAATGTCACCCCTATGAGGGCATTCCTGAGCTTTCTTTATCCTTTTGCTTCCTTTGTGGACCCACTGTACTGATAAAAACTTTCTGACCCTGTACTTCAGTTATCTTTGCAGCATAGCAACCCCCTCAGTTTAAAACAAAACCCATTTTATTATTGGTCATAATTCTGTACATGAACTGGCTTCAGATTAGTGGTTATTCTGTTTATGATGTCAGCAGGGCTGCAGTCATCTGGAATAGCCAAAACAGCTTACTCCCATGGCCAGCAGTTGGCATTGGCTGCTGTCTGGGAACTCAGCCTTGTTTCTCCTCCTTGTTGCCACTTCATCTGGTTAGAACTTCACATAACATGGTAACTAGATTCCGGGTCGGGGGGAGGCATCCCAAGAGTAAAACCTCTAAGAGGAAGGAAGAAAAAGCTTCCCATTCTCTTGAAAGTCACAGAATGCCACTTCCTCCACATTCTATTAGCAAGGCAGTCACTGGTGGACAATATAAGTGCCAACTCTAGATGAGGAATAGCATGCTCAAACAGGAAGGGGAGGAACAGTTGGGTGATCTTTGAAGGCTAACTACCACACCATGTTGGTTTGTATTCAGTCTACCCCTAAAATTCTGGAAGAGTCTTGAGGATTGGCACTATGTTTCAATCATCTCTTCATTCCCAATTCTTAGCACAGATCCTGGAACACAGTACTTAGATGCTTAGTGCTGATGTACTTAGTACTGATGTTTCTTCAGATGTTTGCTGACTCTGTGAACCCAACTAAATCAGATCAAAACAGCCCATAGGTTTTGAGCACTTATTCTGTGCTAATCTGTCTAGTTGATTGCTGTGGAGTTGAAGAAAGGGAGTTTCCCACCCATGAGCTTATGGGTCGGGGACAACATTGCAGTAAAGGGACACAACAGAAAAGGAGAAGATTAATAGTTCAAGGCAATTACAGTCAAGGTGTCACTGGGCAGTCCATGATTGATTGCCATGCTAGTTGTGTGGGCACTAATCCCTTTAGATCTTTAGAGGAGGCTGAGTTCACTTTAGACAGAGAGGTTTCAGGTAGAAGACAGGGTTGGATCTGAGTCTCAATGGCAAGCTGGGATCTAGAATGGGAGATAAATATGGCCAAGGCGGAATACCAGAAGCAATTATGTGGAGATGGGACCACACAAGCTGCATTACATAGTACCACACAAAAAATATAAACTGTGAAATTTTGTTTTCAAAAGAAGCCTTGCTGCACACACACTCTAGTAACTAAACAACAGTAGTCAAAAACGTGAGTTCTTTTTGTTGTTGTTATTTAAATTTCCAGTAAATTTCTTTTATTTTTTTCTTTTGACTTTTAGGTTTGGGGAGTGCACGTGCAACCACACAGAGAAAGGGGGAACACTTTGTAATAATACCCCCCCTCCAAAATGTGGGTTCTAAACAACTTAAAAAAAATCAGTTAGGATAAATGAGTAAAAACATGCATGGCAGAGATTTTATTATTCATCAAATATCACGTTTTCTCCTACATTTCCCACCCTCCCTTGAAGGTGGTTTGAGCTGAAGTGCATATGACTTCTGGTCCAAGGCAGTAAAGAGCAAGAGAAAGGTTTCCATGTTTCCTCTTTCCCTTCTGTGCAGTTGGAAGTAAAGAATTCTGAGATGGCAGAACTGCCAGATGGAATTTTAGCCTGGATCTATAAGTTAGCCATTGGTGGACAACCATAAAAAAGAGTCATTTTAGTTGCCTCAGACTGTGATGTAAGCAAGAAATATTTTCTTCAGCCATTGAGATTTTAGTGTTTGTTACTGAAGCATAGCTTAGCCTAGCCCAACTATTATAGTCAGGCTAGTGTTCTCTGAGAAGGAATTGAATGTCATATAATACAGATTATTCAACCTCTATTTAGAAAAGATAATAAACAAAGGAAACTTTTAAAATATCCTTTTGGTTATCTGAAACTGAAATTGAGTTATATTTTCCTTCCTAGGAATAATTAAGAGGTGTCAAATTAAGTAGTCAACATGTATAATCTCTTATGTACATTGATTGGGCCCACTGACACAGTGCTGTGCAGAACACTCTGTGATAGCTTTAATCATGGGCAATAGAAAGTAGGCACAGAAGGACAAAGCTTTACTTGAAATAAATAAAGCTTTACTTGAGATATTCCTCAAACCTTATTAAGTCAACATCTTCTACAACCAGACTTTTAAACATGGTTACTGACAAGCAGAAAATTATTCTTCCTGCTTCATCTGACCTGATCCTCATTCTAATGAATCCACTAATGAGATGAGAGGTAATCGAAACTCTAGTCACCTAAGGAGAGACGGAATCCAAAGGTCAGAGAAATCCACAAGCTAGAGCACTTTGGGGGTCCAAAGTGGGCGGATCACAAGGTCAGGCGGATCATGAGGCAGGCAGAGATCGAGACCATCCTGGCTAACATAATGAAACCTCATCTCTACTAAAAATACAAAAAATTAGACGGGCATGGTGGCACGTGCCAGTAGTCCCAGCTACTCGGGAGGTTGAGGCAGGAGAATCGCTTGAATCCAGGAGGCAGAGGCTGCAGTGAGCCGAGATCACACCACTGCACTCCACCTGGGTGACAGAGCAAGACTCCGTCTCAAAAAAAAAAAAAAAAAAAGAAAGAAAGAAAGAAAGAAAGAAAAGAAAATCCACAAGCTAGAAAGCTGGAGCCTGAATCTTGGGTGGCAGTCCCACCTATGCCATTATTATTTTGGCCCGAGACTATCCTAAGTCAGGTACTTTATTTCTCCCGTCAGTTCCATTGATCCTTTGGCCTGAAAGAACGTCCAGCTGCACGCTGGTTTCTGGGACCCCATGAATTTCTTAGTCTGTGCATTAAACTTGAGCCAAAGAATACCTGTTCTTTGTAGTAATGTTTGCAGAAAGCCTGTCCTGAGAATGGTCCTACTGCATCCAGGGAGCAAAATTTATAAAAGGGAAATAAAGGTGCCTCTTAATTATCTGCCCTGAAGAGATGGAGCCAAGAGAAAAAATACCTCAACTTCACTCCTCCCCTGCCCTCCCATATCCTGCCAGTGACTCCCATTGGCTGAATGCAACTAGAAGGCAGAGAGCACAAGGGACCTAGGGGTGCAGTACATATAGGTCAACCTCCCCCTCCCAGTGTGCCAAGTAAGATGGAGGAAAGCAGAGAGCAGTCTTAGAGAGGCAGATGGAGATTATCCAGCACACTGAATAGAAGCGAAAAGTTATAACCTTAGAAACAATTTCTATTTAACTGACGAATATCAGCCATCAACTTACATACAATGGGCGTGTCTAAGTTCTGAGAGTTTTCCTTTGTTCCTCAAGATGGTGATTCTTCTTTTTTCCCCCAAAATCAGAACAGCAAGGAATTAGAGACTGGAAAGAGCAATTTCTTTTTTAGAATATGGTATGGGTGTGAGTGTTGGACGTCTCATTAGTGTCCAACCAAATAAGAGCCACCACTGTCCTAAGGCCTTTGTGCTAAAAAGTTGTCCCATAGCAGAGCCAAGAAGAATGCATTAGAGCTTCCCTACATCTGATCACCAGCTGGAAGGAACCTTCTCTGGAAGATAAAGCCCATGGCCCAGTCCTGGATACTCCACACTGTTAGTATCTGTGGATCCGAACACCCCTTCCAGGGGTATGATTCAGGGAGCGCAAAGGTGCTGATGAGAGGATCCTTTATCCTGGCTCCAAAAGTTCAGGTTCCTACCTCTTTCCCAGGGTTAACTTTACTCAGACCATGAACCTCAGCCTGTCAAACTCCCATCTGAGTCAGTCAACCTTCCACCCCTCAAATCTCTGTTAACTACACTCTCTGCCTGGAAACTCTCATCACTTCCCTGGTTCTCAGCTGGTTGCAGTTTTCTACAGACATTTACTGGTCACCCTTACTTCTCTATCCTCCGCAGTTTGCATCAGGCCAGCCTCAGCCCCACAGTGGCTACAGTGTTCTGCTGGTGAGGTACCTCTCTGGCCTGCTCTCTGGATACCTACTTCCTCTGCTAGTTTTCACTGGTCTCCTACAACCCTGGAGTACTCCCTGCCTCCCTCCCCTCAGAGATGCTATCTTTCCATAGTCCATACAGAATTCCACAGTCAGGAATTCTATCTATTACTTTAGGTCCTAAGTAATTTTCTGGAATCATACCTCAGGTGAGCAACCCACAGAAGTGCTCACTTTACCAAGTCAACTTCCCTGGGCTTCAGTTGTGTTCCTGGTTGGGTGGGGGTGGACATGAAGAGTGCTAAAGAATAATTAAGAGGAAAAAAGTAAAATCACAACTCTCATATAAATATAAAATATATGCATGAAACATTTTATTTAACTTATTAATTAATGAGGAAACCAGTAAGATGTTACAAATGGCTCAAAGGAGAATTCAAAGAGCCATACATATATAGGCAATAAGGAATATTGAAATAAGGAATGTACAAGTAGATGCAAAATAAGTCAAAAATCCGTTGCATTTCTGTGGACAAGAACTGTTTGCATTATTATTAGTTTTCTACAATCTGAAGAGTTAGAACATAACTCAAAGTCAATGAAAGGTGGAGATAACCCAGAAAGGTACTCTAAAAAGCACATCCAGGAAATTGTTTTTGCTGATTTTAAAGCCTTTCACAATTTTTTATGATAGGAGAAAGGCCTCTTCCCTTTCCCACAGAAAACTACATCTAGTATAATAGCACAAGGATTATCTGTGATGTGAGAACAGGCAGTTTTGCTTGTGGAATCCAATATATGTGTCCTCTTTATCTCCAAACCTTGATAAGGGATAGAGGCCTCCTCCCTCTTGGAGCACTGCTACTCAGAATGTGGTCTGGCATCACCTGAGATGTTTAGAAATTCTGATTTGGGGCCCCAGCCTAAATCAAAATCTTTATTTTTAAAGGTCCTGGACCTAAATAAATTAAAAGACATCCTATGTTTATGGACTAGAAGAGTTAATATTATTAAGATACCAATATTCCCACAAATGACCTACAGGTTTAATGCAATCCCTATCAAAATCCCAGCAAGCTTTAAAAAAAAAAAATTGACAAGTACAGCCTAAAATTCATACGGAAATTCAAGGGACCCACAATAGCCAAAGCAATCCTGCAGTAGAGCAGAGTTGGATGACTACACTGCCCAATTTCAAAACTCACTACAAAGCTATAGTAATCAAGCCAGTGTTGGGCCAGTATCAGTTTAGACACATAGATTGACAGAACAGATTTGGGAGTCCAGAAATCAACCCATACATCTAAGGTCAATTGATTTTTGACAAGTGTGCCAAGACCATCTAGTAGAGAAAGAATGGTCTTCTCGACAAATGGTGCTAGGACAACTGGGTATCCACACACAAAGGAATGAAATTGGACAACGACCTCATATCATATACAAAAATTAACTCAAAATGAGTTAGAAACTTAAATGTAAAAGCTAAAACTAAAAAGCTATTCAAAGAAAACCTGGGCATAAATGTTTATGACCTTGAATTAGGCAATGGTGTCTTAGATAGGACACTAAAAGCACAAGTGACAAGAGAAAAACAAAAAAATTGAACATAATTCAGAACTTTTGTGCTTCAAAGTATACCACTAAGAAAGTGAAAAAAAACACAGAATGAGAGAAAATATTTGCAAATCGTATATCTAAAAAAGAACTTGCACACTTAATATATACAGAACTCTTAAAACTCAACAATAAAAATACAAATAACCCAATTTTAAAATGGGCAAATGACTTGAATAGAGATTTCTCCAAAGAAGATATACAAATGACTATGAAAAGATGCTCAACATCAATAGTCATTAGGGAAATGCAAATCAAAACCACAATGAGATACCACTTTACATCCACTAAAACAACAACAAAGACAATGAGTGTTGGAACCTTCATACATTGTTAGTGGGCATGTAAAATGATGAGGGGACTTTGGAAAACAGTCTAGCAGTTCCTCAAAATGTTAAACAGAGTCTTAACATATGACCCAGTAATTCTAGTCCCAGGTATATACCCAAGGGAATTGAAAACATATGTCTATTATAAAAATCCTCATAGCTGCATTAGTCATAAAACAGTCATAAAATAGAAACAATCCAAATGCCCAGCAACTGATAAATGAGTAAATAAAATGTGGTATATCCATACAATGGAATATAATTCAGCCATAAAAAAGATAAAAGTTAAAGACAATATGCTAAATGAAAGAGGCCATATAAAGGTTGCATATAGTATGATTTCATTTATTTGAAATACCCAGAGTAATCTAATCTCTAGAAACAGAGAGTTCATTGGTGGTTGTCGGGCCTGTGAGGGAGGCGAGATGGGCAGTAACTACTCATGGGCAGGGGATTTCATTTTGGAATAAGGAAAACGTTCTGAAATTAGATTTTGGATGATGGGGTGATAGTTACACAAATTTATGTATATACTAAAAACCACGGAAATGTTTCAGAGGGTGAATTTCATGGCATAGGAACTGTATCTCAATAGTGCAGTTTGTTGTTGTTATTTTTTGAGACAAGTATCGCTCTGTTGCCCAGGCTGGAATGCAGTGGCCTCGGCTCACTGCAGCCTCTGCCTCCCAGGTTCAAGCAATTCTCCTACCTCAGCCTCCCAAGTAGCTGGGACTACAGGCGCCCGCCACCACGACCGGCTAAATATGTTTCGTATTTTTAGTAGAGACGGGGTTTCACCATGTTGGCCAGGCTGGTCTCCATCTCCTGACCTCGTGATCCGCCCGCCTCGGCCTCCCAAAGTGCTGAGATTACAGGCTTGAGCCACCGTGCCCGGCCTAGAGCAGTTATTTTTAAAAGACGGTCTTGAAACGTTCAGTGCCAAGTGGCCGGGATTTCCGACGGAAGTCAGCGCTCGTGCCCCCCCCCCCCTGCCCCCCGACTCTGTTTCCCCGGCCCCTCCCCCCACCGACAGAGCGCGCTCCTCCCTAACGGTCGCCACTGCCCACTTCTGGTTTCGTCACACACCCGCCTTTCACCATCCGCCATTCTCGTCACCTCAGCCGCTACCCTCGCTACCGCACCGACTTCGCCCGTGTGCTCGCCAGCACCCGCGCTGCCCGCCATGGCCACCGCCCAGCCGTCGCAGGTGCGCCAGAAATACGACACCAACTGCGAGGCCGCCATCAACAGCCACATCAGGCTGGAGCTCTACACGTCCTACCTGTACCTGTCCATGGCTTTCTACTTCAACCGGGACGACGTGGCCCTGGAGAACTTCTTCCGCTACTTCCTGCGCCTGTCGGACGACAAGATGGAGCATGCCCAGAAGCTGATGAAGCTGCAGAACCTGCGCGGTGGCCGCATCCGCCTTAACGATATCAGGAAGCCAGAGCGCCAAAGCTGGGAGAGCGGGCTCGTGGCTATGGAGTCCGCCTTCCACCTGGAGAAGAACGTCAACCAGAGCCTGCTGGAGCTGTACCAGCTGGCCGTGGAGAAGGGCGACCCCCAGCTGTGCCACTTCCTGGAGAGCCACTACCTGCACGAGCAAGTCAAGGCCATCAGAGAGCTGGGTGGCTACGTGAGCAACCTGCGCAAGATGTGTTCCCCGGAAGCCGGCCTGGCTGAGTACCTGTTCGACAAGCTCACCCTGGGCGGCCGCGTCAAAGAGACCTGAGCCCAGATTGGCCCCACAGCCACGGGGTCTCTTCCCTGGGTCGGGCCACCAGGCGGGGCGTGCATGTTGCCCTTTCAGAACGTTCTCTTCAGTTTTATCTTTAGGTTTTACCATTGTTAGCAATAAAGTTATCTGGTTCTCAAAGCAATAAAGGTGTCCAGTTGATGCGCACCTGCAACTCTCACCTTTTAGGAATCAGGGCAAATGCCCATGCAGGTTTAAAGTAGGTATCCAGCAGTCTCTCCACCCACCCCTGCCCGATCTGCATGCAGCTCAGGATTTGCAGGGGTGGAGGGGAATGGTATATTATGGACCCCTGGAAAACACATTCGTCTTCCCTTTGTAAACTACCCGGGTATGTGGGGTGGGATGGGGTGGGGTGGGCGGTCTTGGGCCCTGGTGGCTGTGGGAGCATAGGCATGGTAAAGTGTAAAACATGGTCTGGAATTCATCATAGTGGTTGCCTCTGAGGAAGAAGTGAAGGGAATGGGATTGGGCAAGGATTAAAATAAACAAAGGGGTCTTCAACTTTACATGAAAACTTGTAGTTTATTAAAATATGCCAATGTTAATGTTTGTTGATTCTGAGTAGCAAGTGGGGGCTGTGGGTGACAGCATAGCAGGGTACCTCTTTGGCAAGCTCACTCTGGGTGACAGTCACAAAGGGAGGCTTAAGCTGGCTTCCCCATAGCCAAGGGGCTGACAATCTAAAATGGACTTTGCAAGTCCAAGTCCTTTTATTTACATTGTTGTACTTTGTTTTTACAAGAATCTCAGGAATAAGGAAGGACAAGTATCACGACTTTATTAGTGACAAAAAGGGAGGCCATACAGGCAAGAAGTTGTGGAATCTGGACATGAACTTCGATCTTCTGATGCCATGTTCCTTTTTCTTTCTGTTACCCTGCAAGTCTATCAACGGGTTAAAGAAGATTATGTGGGTAGATTGGGAATCTAGCCAAATAACCAGCCCCAGAAGGGAGGGAAATCCCCCAACACTCTTAAAGACAGCTCTGATCACTTTAGTCTCTCTCCTAATTACAGGTGTGCCTTCTAGCCTAGGGTGGAGACAGCTTCTGAACCTTAGCCAAAATCCTTCTCATATGAAAGAAGCCCTCAGAATGAGCAACAGACTATATGAGGTAGTAGGGCACCTCACAGGAAGGCAGCCAACACCTGTACACTTGAACCCCTCTGTTCAGGTTCTCTCCCTGAAACAGACAGTCACACTGTTGCCTGAGTTGGCACTGAATACCTAAGAAGGCCTTAGGGCTGGAAATCCCCAGAATGCACCATCCGTCCACCACGTGTCTTCATTGTGAGTGGCTTCAAGCATAGCAGGTAAATGGGGTGCCTACAAAACACACACGCTCTATCTGCAAATCTAGCTCATCTCAAAGCCTGGGCAGAGAAGCCCTGTATGTTTATCATGCACAGTGTACTGTAATCTATACATCGCCTCTTGTGGTCTCTTTACTGAGATCTACAGCTGACGTCAGACTAGTTCCATCTTGGTCAAGGGGCCCCCTCTTTATCCCATTTTTCCCTTTCCTGTGATTCAGAGACACCCCAGGATAATGCAGAGAAGTCTACTTAGAACTACATCCTTTTATTTTACCTGGGGAAAAGCAGGATTTCCTCACCTGCAAGACTCAAAGAGGACTGTGATTACACTCCAGTGCCTATCACATGCCACTACTTGTAGTGTCACATTTCACAGCTTTTCTTTCAGAATCCCTGGCTGGGAAATCTAGGTAAAGCGGCAGCTCAGTTGTTTCTATTCTTGTTCCACTGCCACAAAAACATGAATGTCCTAAATCCCCTCCTTTTGGTTCAGTTTTAGGGTCCACAAACAACCTTTTGAATATGTGGGGCAACTGTGGGAAAAACAGGAGAAACATTTAGACCAAGCTGGCCCCACTGGCACTTTTCAATGTCTTGGCCTTATCCATCGCTGCAAGTCTCATTTTCCCACTCTCCCTTGCCACATTCCTCTCAAAACGAGTGAGCAAACTTCTTACAGGTGGACCACATTCCCACATACCCACAGCCTTCCCAATTCTTTGATAGCCTGACTTTCAATACTTGAGAGTGAGTTGTGCCGCAGCCTTCCAGCCCTGGAAAATATCACCCTGAGACATACAACTGGAGGCTTGTCAGTCATTCGTTGTGCTCTGTTGCTTGGGGCAATGATGTCCGAAACAGTGGCTGTTGCTATGGGTACCAAAGTCTCAGGCAATGATAGTATCGGGACTGAGGAAAAATGGTAAAATTGATAACTTCATCTCAGACTCAAACACGGATTCAAATTAACTGTGTTGAATAATTTACCTCTGGGGGAAAAAACCCTCACTCTATCACAAAAGGAAATTTCTTAATAGATGGTTGTCACTGACAACTTGTACTTCATTTTCCAGAAAAAGGAAAAGTATTTTTTTTCTTAGAAATGTGTGTGACAAGCAGTACAAAGCACCCATTAATTTCTCCTGAATCTTCTCTACTCTGGAAATTTGCTCTACATTTCTGATTTTTAAATTCTCCTTTAATTTTTCTTTTCATTTACCAGCAATTACAGTTTCTTTTCACAAGCCTGAGAGACGTATCCAATCAAGTATTTAGTAGAGGAAAGCATTATCTGTAATCTTGAAAGTGATACTATGCTTCAGATTTTAAAATAACAATTTTTGTTTTACAAATCATCTGATGTTGCTGTTGTTGCTGTTGTTATTGCAGTCCTGAGTTCAGGTTCAGAGAAATATCGATGGAGAATTTGCTTCAGGAAAGCTGAAGGGAAAGGTGAAATGAGAGTAATCATATTAGCAAAGTGTGAGGACACCTGAAAAGTAAAAGCAAAGAAATTGACACCTTGATTCACTAGTCAAGGGAGCTATAGGGGTGGGATGAGGTACAGTAAGAAAGTAAAGTACTCGTGGCTATCATATTTTTAGGAATCCTGTGACCGTTTGGTTTGGGTTAGGTTATGAGTAGTAACAAAGACCAGAAAAGCAGAGTCTTAAAAAAGATAGGTTTTCTTTTTCATGTATAAAAGAAGTATGGAAGAAAACAGTTCAGGGCTACTGTGGAAGAGCTTTCAATCACATTTCGTGGATTCCAAGAGGCACATTTTTTTCTTTACATTTTAACATATTTGAAATTGGGATGTATCTTACAATCACTGTCGGCCATACCTGTCATTGCCTAAGGATGCACTGCAAAACTCAACAAAATGATATCATTGGCTAAGTAAAAGTCCTGGAGCTATTAGAGGTGTACTCTTTTAAAAAATACTGCGTTAGCAGCACGTTTGATGGCACAGAGGACGATATTAAGAGATATCAATGATTCTGAGTACAGAAGTGATTGAGAAGAGTTGAAATTTGAAACTGAAGTTCTAGCAGTACTTGAAACAATTTATTTAGCACATAGTTTCCTTTTTATGTGTGCACACAAGACTGATTCAATAACAAAAGTCTGTGCTTAAATAAGTGTAAAAGAGATTTTCCAGTAACTGAAATTTTAAAATCTAAGGGATAAGAAAACACTGTGTTCTAACTTAATTGGTAGGCCTTTCTTGTTCTGTGGTACATAGAATAATGGTGTGCCTTAAATTAGTATGTTTGATTTGATAAAATACATTATCTTGTTGTTCCACTGAACAGGGCTTCCAGTGCAAAGGTCATCTCATGATCCACATGGCTATTACAGCTCCAACCATTACATTAGCATATCAGGAAGGAGAAAGAAAAAAATATATATTTGTATATGTATATATATATGTGTATATATGTGTGTCTATATGTGTATATATGTGTGTATATATATGTATAGGAGGAAAGATCAGGACATTTATTAGAAGGAAAGAAAAGATTATACATCTAAGTGTAATGGAGGATTGATCTTCAAGTTAAGGGCTGGTTGCTTACTGTGATCTCTGATGATTCAGGGAAACAATGTCATGGGTGTTTGGACGAACGGAGGCAGGATGGTGCACTTCCGGGTTCTTCTTCACCACCAACTCTTCCCGTGTGTGCGAGAATGCAGCTGACGCCCGGGAAGGTGCAGATTAATCAGGCATGCACCAGGTGATGTCAATCCAAGGAGACCAAGATTTACCTGGTGGCACCTGCGGAGCGGCCCCCCTCCCCCGACATGCCCGTGCCCCGCCTATTGCCCTTCCACTCCTAGAAAAGTCGCTCCCAGCAGATGCGCCCGGGGCGGGCTTTCTCAGCCCCCACTCTTGTGGGGACTGTATTAGAAACTCCACACCCCCGCCCCCCCGCCCCACCCCACCCCCGCCCAGCTCTGGTCCCTGAAGCTAGATGACCAAAGAATAAATTTGCAGTTTTGCTTTTAGCCTTGCCTACTCGCTGGTTCTTTTGTGCCCACTCTGGTGGTCTTAGAAAAACAAATCAATGGGAACATTTATTTTCCATCTAAACCAGAGGATTCAACAGAAGGCCTCAGGCCAGATTCATCTACAGAGGTGGTTTGCTTGGACTAATGATTTTTTAACAACCTTTTTACTTTGGAATAATTTTAAATTTTACATTTAAATTGCAAAGATGGTACAATTTCTGCATATCTTTTCCCCAGTTTGCTGTAATGTTAACATCTGACAGAACCATGGTACATTTGTCAAAAATAAAAAATTAAAATTGGCACATTACTATTAGCTAAACCCCACACTGTATTCAGATTTCACAAGTTCTTCCACTGACGTTCTTTTCTTATTCCAAGTTCCAATCCAGGTTTCTACATTGCATTTAATTGTCATGTCTTCTTGGTCTCCTCTGTCTCAGTCTTTCCTTATTTTTCATAACCTTCACAGCTTTGAAGACTACTGATCACGTATTTCGTGGAATGTTTCTCAATTTGGATTTGTCAGATGCTGCTCTCATAATTAGAATGAGATTCTGGGTTTTGGGGAAAAAGACCACTTTACCTCTGGAGTGTATATTTCATCACATCCTATCATTGAGGCTACATGACATGAACATGACTTATCATTGGCAGTGTTAACCTTTATTGCTTGGTTAGAGGTATTGGCCAGGTTTCTCCACTTAAAGTTGCTATTTTTCTCCTTTCCAAACTCTGTTCTTCACAGTGAGTCATCAAGTCCAGTTCACCCTCAAGAGCTAGGAGGAGGAGCACCGCATGGATGCACAGAGTATTTACCTATAATATTTGGAATTCTTCTATAAGAAAAATTTGTACCTTCTTTCCCATTTATTTATTCAACCATTTATCTCACTATGGATTCATGGATATTTATTTATTATTTTGGGTTATAATCCTGAACCACATTATTTATTTTGTTCCTCAAATTGTTCCACATTTGACCAGTTGGAGATCCTTCAGTTTGCTCCTGTGTTCCTTTGACATAGTCTCATCCTCTGTGTGTATGTGTGTAGCATTTCCTTACTTTTCAGCACTATAATATGCTCCAGACTCATGATGTATTTTCCCTGCCCCAGCTCTAGAATTAGCCATTTTCCAGAGTCCTTGTCCCTTTTATTAGATAAATCATATTTAAAAATGAACATCTTGAAAAGTCAATGAATTATAACTTTTTTATTTTAATTGACACATAATAATCATGCATGTATATGGGGTACCATGTGATATTTAGATATGCATATACTTTGTGTGATGATCAAACCAGGATAATTACACATCCATCATCTCAAACATTTATTATGAATTCTTTGTGATGAGAACACTCACAATTCTGTCTTGTAGCTATTTTGAGATACACAACACCTTATTGTTGACTGTAGTCTCCCTACTGTGCAATAGGACACCAGAACTAATTCTTCCTTTCTAACTGTAACTTCCCACCCTCCTTTTTCTCCCAGTCTCTAGTCTCTGGCAACTACTATCTACTTACTATTTCTATCAGATCAACTTTTTAAGATTCCACATATCAGTGAGAATGTACAGTGTTTGTCTTTCTGTGTCTGGCTTATTCCACTTAACATAATGTCCTCCAGGTTCACCTATGCTGTTGTAAATGACAGAATTCATTCTTCCTGTAGCTGAGTAGTATTCTACTGTGTAGATATACCACATTTTCTTTACCCATTCATCTGTTGTAGGATACTTAGGTTAATTCCATATCCTGGCTATTCCGTATATGCTGCAATGAACATATGAGTGCAGATGCCTCTCTGACATACTGGTTTCATTTCCTTTAGATATATACCGAGTAGTAGTATTGCTGGATTATACAGTAGTTCTATTTTTAATTTTTTGAAGAACCTTCATACTGTTTTCCATCATGGCTGTACTAATTTACATACCTACCAACAATACACAAAAGTTCCCTTTTCTCCACATCTTCACCAACATTTGTTATCTTTTGTCTTTTTAACAATAGCCATTCTAACTGGCATGAGTTAATATCTCATTGCGGTTTTAACTTGTATTTTCCTGATGATTAGTGATTGGTTCTTTTTGGTTTTTTTTATTTATTTATTTTTGTTGTTGTTGTGGGGGGTTTTATTTTTATTTTTATTATTTTTTGCTCACAATTGCTTTGGCTATTCAGTGGTCTTTTGTGGTTCCATACAAATTTTAGGGGTTTTTTCCTACTTCTGTGAAGAATGTTACTGATTTTTTGATAGAGATTGCATTGAATCTGTAGATCACTTTGGGTAGTATATACATTTTAACAATAATAGTTCTTCCAATCCATGAACATGAAATATCTTTTTATTTATTTGTTTCCTCTTCAATTACTTTTATCAATGTTTTAGAGTTTGCAGTAATCTTTTAATTTCATTATTAAATTTATTCCTAGCTATCTTTTTTTAGCTATTGTAAATGGAGTTGTTTTCTTGATTTCTCTTTCAGATAGTTCACTGCTAGCATATGGAAACACTACTGATTTTTGTATGTTGATTTTTGTATACTGAAACTTTTCTTTCCATGTACTTGTAAAGTTTCCAAAGTTCTTCTTGTTATTTAATTCTAGTTTTATATCATTGCTGTCAGAAAAGATACTTGATATAATTTCTATCTTCTTATGTTTGGTATAACTTGTTTTGTGGATAATGAACTTTTAATTGGGAAAGTTCTCGTAAAATTATATATTCCTGGCTCCTTTTGAAAATGCTGACTATCTGGCTACATTGGGCCCTGTTCCTATGGGAACCTTCATATGGAACTGAGTTTCAGCTGCCATCTTAATGCATACATATTCTCCAATTCACTACAGTACATGTCATTAAAGCAATGTAACTTAGGTACCTCAAAGAATACTGTGGCAATAAAGTACCTCTTTAGTGATTTTAATTACCTGCTGGACCCTGCAGTCACTCACTTTTGTCTTGTTGTACTTAGACTTTCTGTCCCAGGTACCATGGTGAGTGAAGGAATAAGTAACATGTTGTACAACCTCAGCCCCAGAAAAAGGATGACCCCTTGGGTTGATGTGCCCTTCTCTCTCTGGGCCTCTCATGGTATTTGGGAGATTACAACTGGGTCCTTTGTCTCTTCGCCTTTGCTGCTTGGAAATTAGAAGAGCTCAGATTATAGTTCAGTCTGCAAGTGTCTCTGTCAGTTTCTCCTCCCCTTGTTGGCCAAAGTGTCAGTTTCTTTAACTTTTGTCACTCCTTGTCATGACTGGAAATTGCCTTGATGTTTCTGTAGCCTTCAAATACATTGCCAGATAGGATGTACAGGGAGTCACAAACCAAGAGGCTCACAGATCAAACAAAGACACTCATTTCACAGTGTTTACTGAATGATATGGAGCATACAGTGAGAAACAAGGAAAGAGGGCAGTGAAGAGAAGAGAGGATGCTAGCAGGATGAAAGGACCATGCGGCCTAAATCCCATGTCAGAAAATGTTGACTGTCTCTTTTCTGCTTTAGCTTTGCCCACTGACTGTATGCTTATGAGGACCAGCAACGAAGATAGCTAAAGTCAACACACACCTGCTCTAACAGACAGATCCAGGGGCAAGTACTCCTGGGCACAACTATAACTCACAGGTCACCTGCTAAGCAGGTGTTTTAATCTAGTATACGAGAGAGAGGACATATGGGACCAGATAACTATTACCAATGAGCAGCTGATCTAAGGATGTTCCAACTGTCATGAATATTTGGTTTCTACTTGTTCTTTCCATCCCTCTTTTTTTTTTTTTTTTTAATTTTTGAGATGGAGTTTCGTTCCTGTCGCCCAGGCTGGAGTGCAATGGCTCGATCTTGGCTCACTGCAACCTCCGCTTCCTGGGTTCAAGCGATTCTCCTGCCTCAGCCTCCCTAGTATCTGGGATTACAGGCACCTGCTACCACGCCCAGCTAATTTTTGTATTTTTAGTAGAGATGGGGTTTCATCATGTTGGTCAGGCTGGTCTCGAACTCCTGACCTCAGGTGATCCGCCTGCCTTGGCCTCCCAAAGTGATGGGATTACAGGCATGAGCCACCACGCCCAGCCTTCCATCCCGTCTTATTCAGCACACATATATTCTGCCTGCTTTGTCCATGTCCAATATGTTTCACAAGAATTATCTACACTTAGTTTCACCTATCCTTATTTGTTTTTCGTATCTATTGCAGAACTGAGTATTCTAAAATAAATTGTAAATAAACATTTTCCTATGCAAATATCTTCTAACCTGTTCTTCAGACATAAACTGGCCTGGGAGGGTGCCGTGGATCTTTTGCAGGGCATTGTTGGTGTGGTTCCTGTCGTGGTTCTCTTGTCTAGAATTTTTGTAAGCTATCTTGAAAATCACCTGGAAGCCCTCTCAGGGACATATCCAGCTCACAATAAAAATTGTCCTGACCCCATTTTCTTTAAGAACTTTGATTCCTTAGCTCCTAGTTCCCCTAGGAAATCTTACCTCTGTGACCTGGAAAAGACAGAAATGCAGTCTTCCTAAAAAGGAGTATATCTGACTAGCTGCCTCACCTTTGTTTTGAGTCTGATACTCTGCAGTGGATTATTAAGTCCAAGAGGCCCTTGAAGGAAGAGAGGTAGGGGTATAGGGTAAATTCAGTAGGTTGAGAATACATGGAAAGTGAAGGCATGTATACTGCAGGTGTAGACATGGATGCAAGAAGTGTCAGGAAACCTTGTGGAAATTCGTTGCACATCTATTATAAGAACAAAAAAAAAAGGCAGCAGCATGGGATTGGTGAAATGTGGCACTTACCTGAAAATACAATATTAATCAGTTATTAAAATTAAGTTTTCTCAGGCAAATATGGTCTTGCCCACAAGGAAAGCAGATCAAGGGCCAAGAACTTGATCTGCTTTCCTAATGGGCAAGACCATATTTGGGGCCAACTCCAGGGACCAGTGAGGAGTCAAAAGCTCGTTCCAGCTCTCAGAAAGGAGAACAACCGTGTATTCCCTGGTGAAGACAATTTGTAGACTTCACAACAAAACAACTGAGCTACTTTCTCTCACAATTTGTTCTGGAAATGTACTAAATGGAATTTCCTCTGATCACAGACAACCTCCACTTCTCCATTAAAAGGTTCCCAAGAGAGACCTGCTGGGGGAAAAAAAAAAAAAAATCTACTAGAAACGGTAAAAAAGAAAACTGAAGGCTTCAGGTGTTTGGGGTCTGTTCTCACTCTGGAGAGTTTTGACAAACTTCCTTGATTAGAGGCAATCCAAAATGCAGCAGTCCTTTGATGTGGAAGAGTTGCTTGCATAGAACTCAATGATGCCGAAACTAGACAGGATTCCTGATAAGACAATTAACAGCAGATTCATCCAAGAACCTTGAGTGAGGGCTCCTAAGGCATCAAACTAACCGGATTTCAGGGCCCTCTGATATTTGCAATAACCCCCGCACATGAGTTTCACTATTATCTGTCAACCTACATCTTATTGAAAATGAAGGTGTTAAAAGGAAAGAGTTTGCTGAGGTAGAGGAAGGGGAGTTTTCCCCTGAACAAATCAGGAAAACCCGCTTTACCTAATCTGATCTCTTCCTGGCCCCAGAGGGAGAATGATCTCATTGTAAGTGGTAGCTCCGGGAAAAGAAGTTTGATGCCAAACTTACCTAAGATGTTAGGGAGAGAAGTGGAGACTTGAAGGTGGCAGGAAGATGGAGAGCCCAAACATAATTATAATCATCATGGTCCAACCCACAATGTTATTGAGGTTGGCAGAAATGTAGGCTCTGTCTGGGAGGATTTCCCATATTAAAAATGTGAGAGCCAGGTGCGGTGGCTCACGCCTGTAATCCCAGCACTTTGGGAAGCCGAGGCAGGTGGATCACCTGAGGTCGGGGGTTCAAGAAACCCCGTCTCTACTAAAAATACAAAATTAGCCGGGGTGGTGGCGCATGCCTGTAATCCCAGCTACTCGGGAGGCTGAGGCAGGAGAATTGCTTGAACCTGGGAAGCGGAGGTTGCGGTGAGCCGAGATCGTGCCATTGCACTCCAGCCTGGGTAACAAGAGTGAAACTCTGTCTCAAAAAAAATAAAAATAAAAAAAAAATAAAAATAAAAATGTGAGAAACCCACACTGAATAGAGCAACTTTAATATCAAGAAAATGATTTTCTTTTTTTCCTCCACTCACTCTTCAAGTCTGTGAATGTGTATGGAAAACAGAGGGTAAAGAAGTGAAGGCATTTGGATCAAAAAGCAGTGGTATGGATCATTCTACAAAAGATGCTTAGCATAGCTAAAACTTGTGAGAGAGGAAGAGCTGGCCGGACAGATGTGGAGGTGAAAACAATAGGAAATAGACTTCCACATCAGGGCTTGTGAGAACTGAGGATGAAGGTAAGAGAGAGGGTTCATCTAGCATGAAGAGAAGAAGTGTAACTCAAGGGGAGATGATAAAAGGGAGGTATGGAAGATGGGCTCATATTAAAGTTAAGGGTATAGTTTTTATGTTTGACTAAAAGGCCATTCAGAGAAAGCAGCACATTTAGATTGGGGCTTCAGATGGTGGTTGTCAAATTCCTTTTTGGGGATCTCCTGGGATAATGAGGGCACCTAGTACAGACACTTGGGATGAATATGAAAATGTGAAACTAATGACTCTGCTTGAAGACGCAGGAAAAGCATTCTCTCTAATCAGGCAAGTGGCATCAAAAAGTTCTGAATGAGGCCTCACTGTCCTTTTTCTTTTTAAACTGGAGTTTGACTATTGTTTCAATTTGCTGCTTCAGAAGAATACAAGCCCAGATGTCAGGATGTCAGAGTGCTAGAAGAACATCAAAGCCCCTGGTGGTGCCAGCGCAAGTGTTTCAGAGCAACATCAAAGAAATGCAGGGCTTGCACCTTTCCTTTCAGAGAAAGAACATCAGACTCAGCTCTGGCAGCTTTTACCTCCCTTGAAAAACTGTTCACTGTTTTTGTCAGACGTTTGGAAAAAGGAAGTTTATTGGCAATGCCTGAAGTTTAAAAAATGCCACTGTACCTTCACCAGTAAATCCTTCCCAGGGGTGCATGTGTGTCAGGGCAGAATTAGGAAACAATGGCAAGGTTATACAGCATGGTACTGACACATTTTACTGTTCAAGTAACGAGATAGGACAACCCCTCCCCACATCTCCAAATCATCATAGGTAGATGTGAGGAAGAGTCCCCAGAAATCCTTCAACCACCCCAAATTGTCAGCCTCACCATCGTCTGCCTTGCAGCCAAAATCCTAATCTCAAATTGCCTTTTATCTTTACTTATATCCATCAGCACAAGAGCCACTCCCCCTTGCCCGATTTCCCAAGACATACCTCACCCTCCATGCTGTAATCTCCATAAGAATATGCACCTCTCCTTTTCTATCCCTTCTCTTACCCCTCCCCAACTTTTGAAAGTTCCCCTGTGCTGTTTGGAACTCATGAACCATTACCAGGTTATCAACTTCTCTTCTGAACATGCCCGTCACCTTCTTGTTTTAAACTCACTCTGGAATTCCCCTAAGGATACTGCTTCCCTTGCACCGTCTCCAGTGATGACCATCCTCTCCACCATATGACTGGGCCTGACGGTAAGGTTGGAATCCCCCTTTCTCCTTGTGGATGTTTCCAAGCCATTCTTGCTCC
The DNA here is from genome assembly GCF_002776525.5 of Piliocolobus tephrosceles. Lineage (NCBI taxonomy): Eukaryota > Metazoa > Chordata > Mammalia > Primates > Cercopithecidae > Piliocolobus > Piliocolobus tephrosceles. The sequence continues at coordinate 117,030,938 of NC_045445.1, forward strand.
TGTTCCTCTCCCTTAAAACCCCCAGTTTAGAATACAATGTCATGATATTATGCTCCCCTCCATCCTTTCTTGTCATAGTTTTCTAGAGACTCCAACCCCATATTTGCTGAGGATCTTAGATCTTAGTTTAGAATCTAATGCCCTGATACTATGCTTCCCTCCATCCTTTCTTGTTATAGTTTTCTAGAGACTCCAAATCCATATTTGTTGTTGTTCTTAGCTCCTGGCTAATGGTAATCTTTAGTATCTGCTGTGTTCTAATTCCTGGTCATTTGAATATCCACATAGACGACCCATTCACAACCTGGCCTTTTAGTCCCCTGATCTGTTCTCTTCTCATGATCTTGTCCTCCAGTCTGCTCAGCCACTTATTGTTATGGTCATATCATAGACCTTGTCACCTGGGATAACTGCACTGTTTCCATAATCTCTATCTTATGCAACAGACTCTCTGAACACCACCTCCTTTTTTTCTAGTTCATTATCTCTGGAGTCCTAGTTCATTCTCTCTAGACTCCTGATGCTCAAAATTCTATAATCCCCCTAGGAAATCAATTTGTTCACAACATTTTTACTGTGCCTCAAGTGTTTGATCTCCTCTATTTGCTCAAGTTAAATCCCATAGCAAATGATGATAATCATTCCTTTGCATACATTTCCACCTTACCTGACCTGCTTTGTTGTACTTGTTTGGCCAAATCCCTAACCTGCTTTAATATATTTTGTCCCGACAGCACACCTGCACCCACGCAGCTGAACGTGACTGGAGAAACAGTCAGTCATTCTGACTGAACACAGTTAAACTTAATGAGTATGACTCATAAGTGGGCCCTTAGTGCTGCCAATAAACATATTTTCCTATTTCATTTACTCTCCTACTCTCCCTGTTCATCATTCATACATTCTCTTCCATATTGGTTAGCCTTTGCTACACAGCAAGCCATCCAAATACATAGCAAAGATTGAGCATCCAAAATCTGAAAATTCAAAATCTGAAACACTCCAAATTTGAAACTTGTTGAGTGCCGACATGACACTTAAAGGAAATGCTTATTGGAGCATTTCAGATTTCAGAGTTTTTGGATTTAGGGTACTCAACTGGTAAGTGTAAACAAATATTCCAGAATCTGAAATGTGAAACATTGCTTGTCCCAAGCATTTTGGATAAGAGATACTTGTCCTGTAGTTTAAAGCAATAATCATTTTATTTGCTCATGATTTTGTGGGTCAATAATTTGGGTTTGAATGTTGGGTAGTTGTTCTACTAGACTTGTATGTACCTGGTATCAACCATGTGGCTGTGGTTATCTGATGACTCAAATGGGGCTGGCTGGTCTAAGACGGCAGTGGGTGCTTGCTGTTGGCTAGGCCACATGTCTCCAGCTCGCTGGCTTGGGTTTCCTCAAATGCTGGTGGGAGAGTTCCTAGAGATGAGCGTTTTGTATTCCTCTGCTTACATCATATTTGCTAACATCGCCTTAGCTAAAGCAAATCACATGGTCAAGCCGAGAATTAGTGTGGGAGAGGTATAACAAGGGCTTGACGCACTATGAGTTATTACTGGAACAATCTACTACTTCTCCCAACCTCTAATCACTCGCACCTTCTCCCAAACCCTCCTCACTCTCAACTGGTAACCTTGCATTCTGTTTCATTGAAAAGAAGTTGAGGGGGCGGAGCAAGATGGCCGAATAGGAACAGCTCCAGTCTCCAACTCCCAGCGCCAGCGACACAGAAGACCGGTGATTTCTGCATTTTCAACTGAGGTACTGGGGTCATCTCACTGGGGAGTGCCGGACAATTGGTGCTGGTCAGCTGCTGCAGCCCGACCAGCGAGAGCTGAAGCACGGCGAGGCATTGCCTCACCTGGGAAGCGCAAGGGGGAAGGGAATCCCTTTTCCTAGCCAGGTGAACTGAGACACACAACACCTGGAAAATCGGGTAATTCCCACCCCAATACTGCGCTTTAAGCAAACGGGCACACCAGGAGATTATACCCACACCAGGGCGGGAGGGTCCCACGGCCACGGAGCCTCCCTCATTGCTAGCACAGCAGTCTGCCATCTAACTGCAAGGCAGCAGCGAGGCTGGGGGAGGGGCGCCCGCCATTGCTGAGGCTTAAGTAGGTAAACAAAGCCGTTGGGAAGCTCGAACTGGGTGGAGCTCACAGCAACTCAAGGAAACTTGCCTGTCTCTGTAGACTCCACCTCTGGGGACAGGGCACAGCTAAAAAACAACAGGGGAAGCAGCAGAGGCCTGTGCAGACCCAAACGACTCTGTCTGACAGCTTTGAAGAGAGCAGTGGATCTCCCAACACGGAGGCTGAGATCTGAGAACGGACAGACTGCCTGCTCAAGTGGGTCCCTGACCCCTGAGTAGCCTAACTGGGAGACATCCCCCACTAGGGGCAGTCTGACACCCCACACCTCACAGGGTGGAGTACACCCCTGAGAGAAAGCTTCCAAAGTAAGAATCAGACAGGTACACTCGCTGTTCAGCAATATTCTATCTTCTGCAACCTCTGCTGCTGATACCCAGGCAAACAGGGTCTGGAGTGGACCTCAAGCAATCTCCAACAGACCTACAGCTGAGGGTCCTGACTATTAGAAGGAAAACTACCAAACAGGAAGAACACCTATACCAAAACCCCATCAGTACGTCACCATCATCAAAGACCAGAGGCAGATAAAACCACAAAGATGGGGAAGAAGCAGGGCAGAAAAGCTGGAAATTCAAAAAATAAGAGCGCATCTCCCCCTGGAAAGGAGCGCAGCCCATTGCCAGCAACGGATCAAAGCTGGTCAGAGAATGACTTTGACGAGATGAGAGAAGAAGGCTTCAGTCCATCAAACCTCTCAGAGCTAAAGGAGGAATTACGTACCCAGCGCAAAGAAACTAAAAATCTTGAAAAAAGAGTGGAAGAATTGATAGCTAGAATAATTAATGCAGAGAAGGTCATAAATGAAATGACAGAGATGAAAACCATGACACGGGAAATACGTGACAAATCCACAAGCTTCAGTAACCGACTCGATCAACTGGAAGAAAGAGTATCAGCGATGGAGGATCAAATGAATGAAATGAAGCGAGAAGAGAAACCCAAAGATAAAAGAAGAAAAAGAAATGAACAAAGCCTGCAAGAAGTATGGGATTATGTAAAAAGACCAAATCTACGTCTGATTGGGGTGCCTGAAAGTGAGGGGGAAAATGGAACCAAGTTGGAAAACACTCTTCAGGATATCATCCAGGAGAACTTCCCCAACCTAGTAGGGCAGGCCAACATTCAAATTCAGGAAATACAGAGAACACCACAAAGATACTCCTCGAGAAGAGCAACTCCAAGACACATAATTGCCAGATTCACCAAAGTTGAAATGAAGGAAAAAATCTTAAGGGCAGCCAGAGAGAAAGGTCGGGTTACCCACAAAGGGAAGCCCATCAGACTAACAGCAGACCTCTTGGCAGAAACTCTACAAGCCAGAAGAGAGTGGGGGCCAATATTCAACATTCTTAAAGAAAAGAATTTTAAACCCAGAATTTCATATCCAGCCAAACTAAGTTTCATCAGTGAAGGAGAAATAAAATCCTTTACAGATAAGCAAATGCTTAGAGATTTTGTCACCACCAGGCCTGCCTTACAAGAGACCCTGAAGGAAGCCCTAAACATGGAAAGGAACAACCGGTACCAGCCATTGCAAAAACATGCCAAAATGTAAAGACCATCGAGGCTAGGAAGAAACTGCATCAACTGACGAGCAAAATAACCAGTTAATATCATAATGGCAGGATCAAGTTCACACATAACAATATTAACCTTAAATGTTAATGGACTAAATGCTCCAATTAAAAGACACAGACTGGCAAACTGGATAAAGAGTCAAGACCCATCAGTCTGCTGTATTCAGGAGACCCATCTCATATGCAGAGACATACATGGGCTCAAAATAAAGGGACGGAGGAAAATCTACCAAGCAAATGGAGAACAAAAAAAAAAGCAGGGGTTGCAATCCTAGTCTCTGATAAAATAGACTTTAAACCATCAAAGATCAAAAGAGACAAAGAAGGCCATTACATAATGGTAAAGGGATCAATTCAACAGGAAGAGCTAACTATCCTAAATTATATGCACCCAATACAGGAGCACCCAAATTCATAAAGCAAGTCCTTAGAGACTTACAAAGAGACTTAGACTCCCATACAATAATAATGGGAGACTTCAACACTCCACTGTCAACATTAGACAGATCAACGAGACAGAAAGTTAACAAGGATATCCAGGAATTGAACTCATCTCTGCACCAAGCGGACCTAATAGACATCTATAGAACTCTCCACCCCAAATCAACAGAATATACATTCTTCTCAGCACCACATCGCACTTATTCCAAAATTGACCACATAATTGGAAGTAAAGCACTCCTCAGCAAATGTAAAAGAACAGAAATTATAACAAACTGTCTCTCAGA